>NC_056747.1:487829671-487944671 GCF_019279795.1 Protopterus annectens
ATTGTATCATCTCTATTAAAAAAAATTGGTCTTCAGTTTCACTTTGATATTCAGCATGGATGATCCGTTTGTAATTTTACGTGTCTCCCCTGGCTGCTAATTATGACACTGTACCCAGTGCTGAGCTGATGAAACCTCATGCATTTTTGTTTCAAATCAGTAACCCCAGGACATCAAAAGAATTCATTACCTCCCTCCAGGACTGTTTGCCACAAAGCAGGCTGCATTCAAAGATTCTCTCTCTCTCTCTCTTTCAAAGAATACTACTTCAGTCTAAACTGAATAGATTAATTCAGGCCTTTATTAAAGTTACTTTTACTTGCTCCTTCAATAAATATTTGGGTTCCTCACCCCATATTCTTTCAGCCAGAATGTTTGCATTTTCAAAACATTTGAGTTGATTTTTTTTCCACTTGCTAAGGTACTCCTACAGTCTGTTTTCTTTTCCCCAGTAGCCTGTGGCTGTTGCATGTATAGCTAGTTAGATTAGGAAAAACATTCAGATGAACACAGTAGTCATGGGATCTAAAACATATCCGACATTAGACGTCTGGCTGTTTAAATTTGTGAAATTAACCAGAAGACTAGCCTATGGTCCTTAATACTTTGACATTAAGATAATGTACCTATAAAAAGAATACCCCACTCAGGCCTAATTTTCATTTCCCTTGTATTAAAATGTAGAGCTTACGTCAGACTTGATGCAAATGCCTTCCTTTTGACACAAAGCTGCTTTGCAGTGTTTCTTAAAGCCTGCTCTCACTTCAGATTGACCCTGTACGAATTGTTCACCTTCATCTATACATGTATTAAGTAATCTGAAAGCTTGCAAACCTCAGTGTGAATGCAGAAGGTGAATGCTGTAGAACTGTGTTACATTGGGGATATAAGCTGTGTGACCACAGGGGTTTGGCCACTTGAGAGAAGACGAGCTAAGCAATGTGTCTGCGCCAACTGTCATTTAATAAGGTCTGTGCTTGCTATGGCAAATTGAAAATGCATCCTGGCTCTAGTACCTGTGTCTCTAATAGGCAAAGGCAGCCTTGTAGTTCTTGCCCTAGATTACATACCCCTTAAAATCGCATAAGGGATGCAGACTTTTACGGGATATAGTTGTGATGCTTGGAAAGACGCTTACAAAGGCCCCATTGGTCGTTAACCTAGTTTATACCTTAGTCTGTAAGCTGTTTTTAAGACTGAGCATATCAGAACTAATTAAACTTCTTCCAAGGGAAAGGAATTGGTTGCTATTTTTTATAATGGCTTCTTTTATTTTTTCTTTTTCATTCCTGATCACACAGATGTTAGCTGCAGATCATGTTATCTCTTAAGTACTCCAGCATGAATATTTTAACTTTTACTAAGAAATATGTTGATAAGCCCTGTTGCTTTGTTTTCACAAACAATCTATTTTCAGCCTGATGACTAGACTGTGCCTCACAAAATTGATAACGATATGTATTTTTGTCATAGTATGACACATATCACTACTAGACTTTTGGTGAAGATATTTTTTTCAGATTTTAGCTTGGAATAGTAATATAGCTGCCCTGACAGCAAATGGAATCTTATTAGAAATTTAGAAATCCTAAATTTTATAGATTTGGGCTAACTTCAAGTGGCCTTATTGGAAATCTGAAAATAAGTGTACATGTTATTTAATATGAGCAAGAAAGGTGCATTTAATACTTTTTTTCTGAGTATAGTATTAGCAATTTGTCTGCAATGCAAACTAAAGCCCAGAGAAGAACCCACTCTAGTTGTTTTGTTTCTTTGTGTGTGTGTGTGTGTGTGTGTGTGTGTGTGTGTGTGTGTGTGTGTGTGTGTGTGTGTGTGTGTTTGTTCTTTCTGGTTATGCCAGAAATTAGGTGACACGTGACTGAATTTGGAGAGCTATGTCCCTCACTGATAAGAGGGAGCACTGGTATGCAGCATAAGTAAAGACTATATTCAAAGAAGCAAACATTGAGGGCTGGGGGACATTCTGTGCCAAACACGAGTTGTTGAATGCACATAAAAAAAAAAATTACTGTATGATGGCGACTCAGAACAAGAGAAGAACAAAACTGAGAGAAACTAAAAAATTGGTCAACTCTGAAATGTGGGATGAAGACCTGAGTTTGATCCACACAAGTTGAGTTCCAGCCGTGGCTCAGGTAATGGCAGAGCTGAATGGGGTAAAGATACATCTGATTGGCTTACACTGGCATAGGGAAGGGAGTGGTGCTCATCACTTGCAAATGGGGGACTTGCAGGTGACAGAGCTGCAGCCATTAGCTAGGTACACATTCTTGTATGGCATGCATGGAGGTCAAATAACACAGAAAATACTTGACATGATTTCATGTGACAGGAAAGCATGCAGTATGGTATCTATGGTATCTAGTATGGTATCTAGTATTAAACACACACACACTTAGTGTGTACGTTATGGCAATGAACATAGAAAGTGACAATACATAGTAAAACATCATGTTTCTAGGGTGCACAGTGCAATGGAACGTTGTGTAAATGTGTCCATTAACAGAAAATGCAACACAAAGAAAAAATCAAAGTGCTGGAGAGTGACAGAGATGAGATAAAACATATACATTCCTTTTCAATACTAAGTACATGACTTGTGTGATTACTATGTAAATTAAGGTTAGAAACAGGAGCTGTGAAGCTTTAAAGTCTAATGATTTGTTATAGAAACTGTTCATCGGCATGATTTGTTGTAACTAAGTTTGACAACAAAGTAAAGTTTGGCACACTGTGTTCATAAGTCAATGAACTGCAGGATGAAATTAATCTCTTGGATGCTTTTCTTTTATTTGGGGAGTAAACTGAAGTCTTTAGGTAAAATGTATCTGAATTATAAATGTGCAATAAGGTCTGTATGTTGCTGTTTGTAGAAGTGACTGTGATTTTTTTTTTCCACTTGCTAAGGTGCTCCTACAGTCTGTTTTCTTTTCCCCAGTAGCCTGTGGCTGTTGTATGTACAGCTAGTTAGATTAGGAAAAACATTCAGATGAACACAGTAGTCATGGGATCTAAAACATTTCAGAAGTTAGATGTAGAAGTGACTCTAGTCTGAAAGGAAGGTAGATATCCATGTGGATTTACGGCCATGGTTAGGAGAATTTAAGCTATGCATGTGCAACTGATTTAAATGATAAGTACAGTAAGACAGGAATGTTAATAGTTTTAAAGTGTTAGACCAGTGGTCCCCAAACACTGGGCTGTGGATAATTTGGTATCAGGCTGCAGGCAAGGAGTGAAACGAAAAAGTGAATGTGTATATGTATGTTTATGAATGTGTTTGTGCGTGAATGAATGTATGCATGAAAGCAAAAGAGACTCTGTGTGTGTGTGTGTGTGTGTGTGTGTGTGTGTGTGTGTGTGTGTGACCCTGTGATCCCTGGCAGCAGCAGTAAAGAGGTTTGCTTGCCTCTCGACCATACCACTCAACCACTTGGACAATAAATCTGGCAGAGCCGCAAATAATAGGGACAGATTTTAAGTAGTGCTTTTATAAATGTATAAGGCCACCATTAGGTTTACGTACCTCTCAACCATACCACTCAACCTGTTCCACAATAAATCTGGACACACCCCTCTCAACCTTAGCACAAGAAATCTGGACAAAGCCAAAAATAATGGGGAGACAAAGGCCCAAAAGTAGGGACACTTTAAGTACTGCTCTTACAAACATAGAAAGTAGATAGAAATACAGGTTTTGCATTAGCATGTATTTTCTGAAGTGTATGAAGTCTGAAGCTCAACTGCCTGCCATTATTTTCTGACTTCAAATCTCAATGATCTGCTAGTGATTTGCCAGAAAACAGTTTTATGAGAAACTGACCAAAAATATCAGGCAAATATTTTGGACAGTCTATGAAAATCTGTACAGTTGAGAGAGATGCTGGACAGAGCCAAATAGGGACAGATTTTAAATATTGCTCTTACAAACTTAGAATGTTAATAAGATTGCCATTAGGTTTACGTACCTCTCTCAACCATAGTAGATCAATGTTATGCTGTTAAGCAGAATGTACACTTTTTGTTTGTAATTATTGCCAATTGTCTTTTTTATTGTACTTTGCAGCTTTTCAACCTGGGTTTCGGCTGAAAATGGACTTTTAGTCCAGTTGGGCCTCCCCGGTAAACAAATGTCAAATAAATAAATAAAATAAAGTGCACTTTATTATGCACACATGATGGCCTGTCCGTGGAAAATTTTCTTATATGAAACCGCTCCTTGGTGCAAAAAAGGTTGGAGACCGCTGTGTTAAACCACAACATTCACATATTTGCTGGACTGCCAGTATAAGTTGCATGTTTTCAGATGCATTCAGAATACTTCAGCAGATAGCCAGTGTAGAACAAAGCCTAGAACTCTGCAGACATTCAAAATTAGACAAAAAAAACGGTCCTGAATTATAAGAAAATAGACTTTTTATAAAGGCATTCATCCATTTCATCTGCATTACTACAACTGCAAAGTACAAACAAAGCTCTGAAGCTAAGACTGATTTTCTAGCAATCTATTCTGACCTGTTTGAAGGTATAAGTTGTTTAAAGATACATTACACTTTAAATTGTCATTAGATAGTGTATAAATGTAGAGTACACTTCTCTTTGAGAGAATTATAGAATAAGAGCATTAAAGATTAATAGCAGGTTAAGGTCAGAGTCTGTACAGATGCACAACATTTTAAAACTTGGATTCTTTTTACATATTTCTGATTTTTTTGTTACTGAGGATCACTTGTCTGTGACTGATAAAGGCTTGTTGCTTTGGAACACTACTTGTTATTCATGATTTTTGGAGCTTATGATTGAGCTCATTAACACAGTTTAAAGACCACTAGTTTCTCTGTTTTAATTTTTAAAACTTGGATTACATGACAACCTCATCTACTGATGACAGAAAAAGTAATTGATTCAATGCCTATTTCAAAACTTCTTTTAATGCTTGATGGTATTCAGTGGTTTTGGCAAATCAAGTTAGATGAAGCTACTTTGAAGTTATGTGCAATGCACTACTGAGCAGGGGTATATTTTTTGATCCCATTTTTTAATTTCATTGGCACTAGAAATATTTTAGAGTAGTTCATATAAATGAAGGTTTGGGAGGAGCTGTGAGTGCAATTGAAATTGTGGGCTGGGGTTCTACAAAACAACAATACCATACTAGATTGATTAAGCTATTATACAATGCGGGGTCACAATGTTTGACACTTTTAGGAACATTTTTTCCATTGTTTGAGATGTGTGGTGTGAATAAATTGGAGACTGTTATTTGTGCTAGCATGTTTGGCAATATAAGTTCTTACATGCTGAATTATGATCTGTTTGTACAGAATGTTTTAAAGACTGGAACAGGGTCCTTTTACATTTCTAACTGTGCATGTTTGTGATGATAGATTCTAAAGACAAACTGTCTCAGATTTAGCTCATCTGCATATGATGTCATTGGAATGTTGACATTTGCTATGTGTTATTGTTAGAAGCTGAACGACAGGAAGGAACTTTTAAAAAACAGCTGTTTGTTGATTTTTAAAATATGAAATGAAAATTAGAACTGGAATAGTGGTGACAGGCTAGTCTATAAAAGATCCTGCTCAAAGTAATGGTCAGTAGTCACAGTTGTCAGTCAATAGTCAGTGACAGGTCTACTGGGCAGTGGATATCTAAAAGGATTCACCAAGAACTGTAAGCCTGTCTTTCCCCTGTTGTAGTAATTTAATTATTTATGATTTTCCCATCTGACTAAAGAAGACTACCCCTGATCTAATCATTCAGATCATAGTTTTTCTAAACGTTGGATTTCTATCCTTTAGTATTGATTTAATTTTCCTGTTGATTGAGCTGTGTTTCTTGTAAATTGCTGTTTTATATTTTTAATAATTTTGCTCTATTAAATATTTTTATTAACTTACATTGTTCTGGTCAATCAGGGTTTTTCTTTAGTGACCTGAGAGTGCTTATACTTGCTTTGATATTTCCCAGGGCCACTCCAAACGTCTGGCTGCTTAGGCCAAACTTGCTTTGATGATTCCCAGGGCCACTCCAAAAGTCTAGCTGCTTAGGCCATTTGGTACTATTTGTTTTAATATTTAATTTTCATAATTGGACACACTTTAGAAGGCCATGGAGACACTGATTGGTGGAAGCATTACCGTATTATTTTGAGGAAGGGACATTGCTGGAAATCTGTGTCATGTTTTCCCTGAAGTGTCTGGATGTGTAAGAATTAATTTATTTAACTGTGAGTGTATCAGAGGTCTTAAACTGGGGCACATTGTTCTGAAATGTGTAAAAAGGAGCTACATTAGGGGTGGACAGACGTCTACAGTCCAGCCCCAGGCTACAGTGTGTTCCTGTTGTGGTCTTAGGGGAAAATTGTGAAATATTACTCATGTTTAAGTGACAGTCTCACATTGGAGTCAGTAGTGAGGATTGGAGCTCCTTAGTTACTGACATGAGATAATAAGGGGCGTCACATTATTTGGTGACAGTTCAGTGAGATATTATCTGGATGTCACAGCTAATGGGTTACACACAGTCCAGTTCACGCTATTAGGAACATGTGAACTTCAGACAAATCTTCACTAATGTAAATTTTGGGGATGGTACTCTAGCTATCCACATTCATACCTTCTACTTGGTAAAGCTGTATTTCTAAAAAAGCTGCTTGACCTGGATAAAGTTTAGTGTTCAACTTGGTGTTAAGTATTGCCTATAATGCTCAAGTAGATGCAAGCTACAAAAGGCCAGGAACAGCAATATTGTAGGAGATGGATGTACTGCTTTTGTTTGAGGGGAAGCTAGCTAGTGTTTGGATTTCAGAAAGTCCATAATTGCATGCATGATAGACATGCTTAGGATCAGACTATAACCATATGTCTTTGCAAAGCATATGCTGATAGTTACTCTAGAAATTCTAGAAGAATGTTATTGGCACTTCAAAAATGAAGAGTAAAGTACAGACAAGTCGATGCATATTGCTGACTTCTTAAACTAAGCATTTCTGGAAGAATACAATAAAGATTTACTGGAAGATCTGGAAGTCAGTATCCCCTGAGAAACTGGAGGATCCCAAGACAGGTGACTAGATGAATCCAATACATTTTCATTTAGGGAGTCAGACATGCTATAACATTAACAATGAAGAGGAATTGCTATATATTCCAGGACATAAATGGTTTAAAGGTGAAAATCCTAATTCTGTTTCTACTATGAAATGTTTCTGAGGATGCATGAACTTCATTTGTGAATAAGTTAAAGAAACAGAGAAAATGTACAGATATTTCAAGAATGGGCAATTACATCCTTCTATCCTGCCAATAGGCAAAAAAGTTATTTCCATAATAAGTGCCCAGGTTATTCTTAAAATATCTAAACTAGTGCTTGATCTAATATAATTTGGTAGTCTATTCGTGTCTATATTAGATGATCAAACTTTCAAAAGTTCGACTATCATATAGTCAACACCATATGATTGAATTTTTGAAAGTTCAAACGTTTTAATGGAGATCTCCGTACAGTGCGGAATGGGAAGATTTCCCTTTTCTGCACTGTAGTGCAATCTGAGTTGATATATATAAAGAGCGGGGGATGGGGGTGCAGGGGTGCTTGCCCCCCTGCTGAAAACATTCAGGTAGGTTATTTGCGTAGTTAATTTTTTTTTTTTTTTTTTTTAGATTTTTGAACATTTAAACGTTCGATAATATGGTGTCGACCATATAATAGTCAAACTTTTGAAAGTTTGATTATCTAATATAGACCAGTCTGTTCCATGCATTCACTACTCATTGAGACAAGCAATTAGTACAGCTCTCATTCCCAAGTAATATTCTATCATAGGTTGTCTGGTAATTCTCTACTAATTCTTGATAACCTCAAAAATCCCCAGAGGTAATTGTCTCTAAATGCTCTATATGTACCTCAATTAAGGTATCCTCTTAAATGTATATATGAGACACTGTGCAAGTTCAAATATGTGTGTTTTCATAATAACTTAAATGTTCAAATCCATGACTTTTGTATATTTCCACTGTACACTTTCAATTTACTCATGCTTGTTTTGAAAAGATAGATCTGACAAATACAACCTAAACAAGTATGGGCCTAGAACAGAACTCTGTGGGACACCCTAACTGTAACCTAGAATTTCACCAGTTCACTTGCTGTATGATACTTGTCTTATTTGTAAGCCATGCAGTTATCCAGCTTATCAAGAATACATAAACACCTAGTTGTTCTAACTTACTAATCAGTGTTTTGTGTATGATCCCATCAAGTAATGAAGCTAAGTCTATATAAATTACATCACAGCATTATTTTTCATTTATAGCTGTTATTATATTGTTGTGCATGGAGCTCAGTGATAACACTCCAGAAGTTGGAAAAAGACAAATCAGTTAAATACTACTTTAGAGAAAGACCCGATCTTAACAAATGTTAAACAGCCCTTGCTTAACTTGCTAGGGACTGATCGCATGCTAGGCAGTCAAATCTGCCAGTACTTACCAGCAACAGACGGCGGCAGAACAAAAAACAAATATGTTTTTGCTTGCTGCTAGTATCGATAAGGCATCCTTTCCTCTTATAAACTTAGAACGTAGCTAGAATAACAGGATATGTGTTTGCCTGCATTTTTTGAAGGATGCAAAGTTTGAAATTCAAATGTATGTAAATTCTTAGTGGCTCCAATCCTCGCTGATTTGTCTAATGATGAATTGCTTGGTCTCTATTGGAATGACTGCTACCATAGGTAGGATGGTCTATGAATCAGAAAGGTTTAAAGTGAGTGGAAAACATCCACATTAACATTTCCAATCCACAGTAAGCCTTTTTGAATCCCTACTCCAGATTTGTTTCTGAATTAATTTTAGCTATTTAACTATACTAGGGAATGAAATGAGAATACAAATTTAAGTTAGCTGGTAGTTGTAAAGTTCGGGGGTGAGGTACAGTTGGATGTTTTTAATTTTGTTATATTGTATGCTTTATGTTGCATTATAAAATTAAATTTCCACAGAATTTCATATGCTGAAGAGCAACAAATCTTAATTTGCCTTTCACTGGATGTTTTGCCATTCCAGTTTAAATTATTTCAAACAACCCTATGCATTATGCTGGTAACAAATCAAACATCAGTAATTCCCTCGATGTATGCCTCATGGTGTTTGTCTATATATAGCATGGGTATATTGGAATATTTTCAGTTTTGTGCCTGCACATATGAAATGGTTTAAGTCTATTACTTTGATGAGCTTTCTTTAGACAATAGACTGCTGGGAGCTCTTGATGAAAATTGCCACTGCTTACATTTAAAGTTTAGTAGTCTCTGATGTTTGAACACCAAGATTTGCTACTGAAATATGGCTTTGAACTTTTTCTGTTTCCATTATAAGCTGGATTCTGTTATACAGCTGTTATCATACGTCAAATAGGTATGCGTGCATATAATATATATTCAGAAAAGAAAATGTGTACCAGATGATTTTGCTATCATAAAAGAACAATTCAGGTGGCCATGCATTGTTGAATCTTGTTTTGCATATTAAACTATGTTGTATATATTTAAGTACAACTTTGAATACATGGGTAAAAGAAAATTGTATGAAGAACAGATATGTAGACTTTTTGAGCTAGGCATTCTTTTTCTTCATTTTCTGCAGAAGATACATAACAATCCCCACTTGTCTGCAATACTTGAATGCAGATATGAGCACAATTAAGGACAGTTTTATAAAGTTTTGTGAGAATGAGACTGAAATTGAGTAATGGTATATATGCACAATGCATTACACCACAGCAGTATATACTAGTAAGTGCCATTGTGTGTGGCTTGTGAAGCACTCTCCCTTACATAAACTAATTTTATGAATACATCTCAGTATGCAGTGAAACTTCTCACCTGTTTTTATACAGTCACAGGTAAAGATTACACTAATGAGCCTTAGAAATCTAGCCATATATTCCCACGAAGGTTAAGGCCAATATATTTTAAGTAAGAAAAACCCATTGACAAGTATAACATTTGCATGTTGCCTCCCTCCAGGAAGGACATGGGTGTTAAACCAGGGGTGAATTTGTGTTTTTTGTTGAAAAGAAATCCTGAAACATAGCAAAAGTACAGTTGTCTTTCACATCCTTGAGTTCTAGCCTCTCCTATCTTGAATTCTCACAGCTAAACATTTGTCTTTGTATTTATGTGACAGACATGAATAGACAAACTTGACTATAAATATACTTCTGAGTTGGTACAATATCAGAAACATCAGGATAGCAGGTGGCTTGCCTTCTGCAAAAGGTCTTTGTTTATGCACTGCCACTCAAAAGTGCAGCTAGTTTCAAGCAATCTGCTGTGAGATAGTGGATTGTGATTGATACTTTTGCTAATGAAGCAGATCTAAATTCTACCATAAAATGGTAAGTCATTTGCAATAGTTGTGTCATTTAGTATTATTGTCAATAAATGATGCAGTATCTGCCTGACACCAAATAGGTTGCCTTGTCCCTATCGTGTATGCAGAATAAAGTTTGTGAATGTGGGTTTATGGGACATTTTTGGATGCAATTGCAAGCAGAGACTGCCCTCTGCTCCCATGCACCTAGTAGCTACAGCATGAGAAAATGTGAATAGCTTTTAAAATATATACAAGCACATGTTTGCTAACATTAATTTCGAAGGTAGACATGAATAATAGAACTGACAAGTGACTACAAGGGGGTCTTTGTCAAACATTTTGGGAGGGTTTTTTCTATGAGCTTTTGGAGATGTAGGTTGTTGACATTTTGCTGGATAGATTGGTGGGCTAATTTTGCTAAATCTTATATTGAGATGCCTCATTTATCTAGGTATGACTTAATGATTGGGGCCACATATTCTAGAATACAGGACTGCAGCTCTATTTAATGTAGAAATTTTTTTTTCAAAACAAGTTTATTGTTTTAACATATAAGAGAAATATCATAACAATTTTATACAAATAATTAAAAATAGGTATTATTATAATATTCAACAAAACAACTAAAGTATTTACAAAGACATCCACTACAATCAGATCAATTAATTAAACTAAAATACTGTGCTATTGAAATTAGAATTTTTTTAACAAATTTTGTAAATTATCCCATACAATAAAATGTGATGTTTTTCTAGTTGTTCTCATTCTAATTGTGCTTATTTCCATATGACACATTATATTCATAACATTTTTAAATTCATTGAACGAAGGAGGTGTATCTGAAATCCAATTTCTAGTTATTATTTTCCTAGCCACTGCTAGGATAGACCATAACAAGGGAAGCTTAATCTTTTTAACACATTGAGGTACAGGTGTGTTGAATAATATAAGAGACTTAGAAATAATGAAATTATCTGTAAAAGAGCCTGCAAAAATTCATTAATTGACTTCCAGTATTCTTTCAACTTCATACAGTCATAAAACATATGAGCCCAGTCAGCATTAATTTCTACATTACATCTCTTACATAGATTATCTTTATTATTAATTTTATTCATCATCAAAGGTGTATAAAAGATCTATGTAAAAATTTCCATGTATAAAGTCTCCAGACAATGGAAGATGTAGTTCTATAAGCAGATTCCAATATATATTGTTTATCTTGTTGAGTTGGTGGGTCCCCATTAATAGAGGTGAAATAATTCCAGTATGAATCTACATTGTAAAAAGTTTCTTGTCTGATAATTTTATGTATATATGAAAGTTTACCTTTATCAGAAACTTTATGCTGTAAATTTATTATCAAGTAATCAATCAGTTTTGGAATAGATTCTTTAACTGTTATAGACATTAGATCTATTCTATCAATGAGATGTTGTCTAAAGATCTGAACCTCTAACCAGCAAGTTTCTCTTAGATCAAATTCTTGTTTTAAGAAATCTAGATTTTTAATGTAGAAATTGAGAACGCTTTTTTATACTTTTTTGATTTTTTTTTCCTTAAAATAGTCTGCTATCCACTTTGAGATACTTCAAACTCCACTCATGCAGAATTCTGCTTTATGTATTCAGGGGGGGCATTCTGCTAACTTAACTAGTCTATTTCCAGAGGAGGATAGCCTTTATGCATATGCTCCCATGGTACAAAAATGCTGTTTCTTATTACAGACCATCCTGCTATTTGGGAGCACAAGAAAGACCTTCTTTACACGGCCTTCTTGCACTACTAGATGAATCAATGAAGCGGTATTTCCAACAGGCACAGGCTGTCTTATGTGACTGGTACCTGAGGTAACCTGAATAAAATTTGAAAGAACATGAAATGACCTAAAGATGAGACTTTGAGCTCAGGAAAGATTTTTCCCAAATAAATAAGCTTTTTGATAGCATGCTGTGCATGCCATTACTAGTCAGTCTGTAGGTATGCATTTAAGCACATGTGTGTGTGTGTGTGTGTGTGTGTGTGTGTGTGTGTGTGTGTGTGTGTGTGTGTGTGTGTGTGTGTGTGTGGGTGTGTGTGTATTTAATGGGATTTATAGTGTTACGAGTCTGGGAGCAGCAAGCTGAAATGCAATACTATGGCCATTATTTATATATGATCTCATAGTCAGACGTGAAGATTATACAGTCATACTAGTGGCTGGAGCTGATGTGCACATATTTGTGCATGCATGGAGATAAATGATTAAGGTGGGTTACGCTAAATACTTATGACAGTAGTGAGCAAGAATACATTACCATGCTATTATTTCGTTATGTATTTATTCACTTACTCAGAATCAAACAACTGAGGAGTACAAAGTAAACTGGTTGAAATTAGTGTGTTTATATAACTATTGAAATAAGGTTGTGACTTTTTTGCTTTTCCAGTCTGATATCTCACCTGTACAAAGCCAATAAAAAGTGTCCAGTATTTCTGCTTTTGAAAGACTAGTGTGCATTTTTGTGAATCAAGTAGAAATACTTCTGTTTGTGTGAAATTAAGTTGAAATACACTGTAATGAAATGTATTTGGTAAAAAGTCAAAGTAGCTATAGCAACAAGATATGATGCCTGGGTGTTAATGAACATGGTTTATACTGTTATAATCAAGTTAGTCATTTATCTGGCTTTGCTGAACTAGAGTGAACTAGTGTGCATTTGTGTGAAGCAAACTAGAATACTTTATTGTAGCAATTTTAAATACAAGCATGTATCTGAGATGCTCTCAGTCAAAGTGGCTGCAATTAATTAGAATGTCTGCTAATAGTATCTGTGGGGGATGATAGCATGCCTAAAAGGAATACAGTAACAGTAATTTCTTTCACTGTCCATCACGTTCAAACATTAGATTTGTAGAGAATAAGTGACTACCTTTGGCAGTCTGTGAATGATGTGTGTGTGATAGCAACTGGTTACTGACACAGTGTGCATCATGTAGCATTGCCATCTGTCAGAGTTTGGCTGTCTGAGTTTGTCTGATTTCTCCTCTGTGGAGGCTTCATGCCTTCCCCGCTTGCCTGGGTTTATCCAGGTGCTCTGTTTTTCTTTCAACATTCAATGAATGACATTCACTCAATTTGCATGTTGGTAAATATGCAATGCGCTTGTGTATGTGTGCACACATGCACACTTGTGCCAATGTAAATGAATCTTGTGATTATTCCTAACTGTCCGGGCAGTGTCAGGATGTATGTATACATGTCAGAAAATCACAGCTTTTATCTGTGGGCACTTAATATTGGTGGGCGCATACAAAACCCTTTGCTTACAGTAGAAAAACTGTTAAGCAACTGTTCTTCAAAACTAAGGACTAAAATGCATAACAGGACCTCAAGATCATCCAAACACTGAGCTATAAAAGTGGATCGTGGCACTGGTGTAATGGGGGGGGGCATTTTCAAACTTTTGCTTGGACATCTCCTAGTCTTAAATCTATACATATGCAGATTTGTGCATAGAAGTTCATTATATCTTATCTGGGACTGCAGCCAGTGTGGTCACTATTTCTTTAACTTTGCTTGCTAAGAGACATAAGGGGCATACACAATAGGTCAATGTAACTTATTTAGAAGACTTGTACAATCTAGCAGGAGCAAGTTGTAATTTTACTTTCCTCTCCAAAAAGTGTTTTTACGTATTTATTGATTGCATCAGTTTACTGGAAAGTCTGAATGGACACAAAATCCCTTTTCAACAGAGGCCTGGAGAGGAAAAGCCCAGTTATCATTTTCTTTGCTACTTGTGTTACATAATGAACAAATTTAAGTTGGTCATCTATGATAACTCTATATAAGTAGTTTCATATGAGACACTAGTTCTATTCTTGTATTATTTTTTGAGATACTATGAAGACACTTTTTGTGTTGTATTCTTTTGTTGTGACTATTAATTTTGTTTTCTCGGGGTTAATGAGAAAGTGAGAATTTATTAAACCACTTTTCAAAGGAAGAGAAAGACTATTGAGTTAGTTGTTGTAGTTCACATAGACTTTAAGATGAAGAAATGAGTGTGGAGTCAGACTATATAATCATGGCATACAGGGAAGCAAAGTGGGTCACTGATAAATAGACTAAACAATAGTGGACCTTTAATATGGATCCTTGGGGGAACACCTGCAGGAGTGGGTATGAATGGAGAGTAGTCATTGCACCATTTTACAGCTTGTTCCCTATTAGAAAGTTAACTCTGAAACCAGAGGATGGGAATTAGCAAGACTTAGGGAGGGTAATTTATGTAGTAGCATTTGATGATGAAGAGCTGAGAATGCATTTGAAAACTCTGTGTGTTCACCAGCTTGTTTGAGATTTTGTTTTGGTTAATTGTGTTGACAAAACTCAATGCTGCCGTAATACTGTGATTGGATCAAAAACAGTGTTGGGCTCAGGAAAGGAGATTTTGTTCCAGGATAATAATGTACCATTTCAGAGTGGATACACTTCTCTAGGATTTTAGATAGAGGCTTGGGGGCTGCAAGGGGGCTGCAGGGAGGGGCTGAATGGGGGGGGTCAAAAGGCACAAAGGGTCCACATGCACAGAACCACAAAACAAAAACAAAACAAAAACAAAAACCCTGCCCTTAAAAAAATCGCATCAAAAAACAAAAATCATCATGAAAAGAAAAAATAAGTGTAAAATAAAATAGAAATATAAAAATATCAATGCATCTTGGCTGCACTTTGGAGCTTAAATAAAAGGAAAGGAACAAAAGAAAAAAAAAATTAAAAAAAAATACATTACTTTAAAATACATCAACAGTAAGTATCAAAAATCAAGTATAAGAAAACTCAAAACTTCCACTCACTGCACTTCTTTTCATATTAATTATTATATTATATTATAAGTACAAGCTTTAAAAAGTAGAAAGAACATATGCTGAAAGTAGAAATCCCCCACTTGTAAATCCAAAAAGACAAAAAGCCTGGCAAATGCCTGCCTGGTAACCATGGGAAAACATGAAAAATAAAAAAAAAAAAAAAAAACAAAACAAACTCAAGAGAAACTTAAAAAATTACTGTACAGGTTATGGACCACACACATGATTGGCATTCTGTTTAGTTGGGTAAAGCCTGTAGAGATGACTGGAAGTCTCTCCAAAGTGTAATGAGCTTTTTAAAATAATGGAATCCTGTCCTTTAATACCCAAGGCTTATACATTATCTAGTCAAGTTCTAATAAACTGACTAATTTGCTAAAAAGTTTTGCATTCTGAAAAAATGAATTAAAATAATAAAAAAAAAAAAAAAAATAAACACACCCAAATAACCTCTCCCAAATATAAAAAAGACACACATTCAAGGCTACCTTGAATATGAAACAAAAATAAAAAAGCAGCTGACAAAATAAAATCTACACACAATAAAGAATCTACAGAAATTTTGATTATTACAGTTATTTCTTAATTGTAAAAACAGTGGTTTTTTCTTCCAAAATTGCTATTTTCCGGAGGATTATTTAGGAGGGATAAACATGGGGAGAGTTCAAAAATTGAGCAGCAATTTGCAATTTAAATTGGGGACCTAATCTACAGTTAATTAGCATTTGTCAATAAAGACTACTGTTAGCATCAACCTGGCAACCTGTTAAATATATACATCTGATTATATTGAAATAGTAAATGGGCACATATTCTACTTGTTGAAATTGCTCTTAGATATATTATGACTTGGCAAGAAGTACTAGTATTCTTATTTTAAACTTATAATTTATTGAAGGTTATGATTTCTGAAACTTATTGTTAATCAATTTTACAGAGGAATGACCAAAACAAAAAAAACTACAAAATTGGAGAAAAACAATGGAATTGCCTGTCTGAAATCTAATGGGGCCAACAAAAAAAAATCAGCTGGAGCCTAAAGTCATTGATTCCCCCCTGAATACTTTGCAATACTTCCCCTGTTCAAGCCTGCCTATTTATTTCAATTAACCACTACTTCAATTAATTTTTATTTGGCTCACTGGACACTCCCATTAAGTACAATGTTAATGCTGCTACATTCATTAACAAGTTAAAAAACTATGTGCAAACTGCTTTTAAACTATGAAACACAAGCATTTGAACTTTACAACAATGAAAACTTAGCATTAAAACTTCTCTGCCAAAGAAATTCACATTTGCCTGAAACATTCATTCATAAAGCTTGAATTGCTGACTCATAGAAAATACATTTTGACATACCTAAATTTTAAGAAAATACATTTTGCCAGTAGCAGATAAATTTGCATTTTGGGCTGTTTCCTTTCATTTGATACACCATAAAGTTACATTAATTTTTATATTGACACATACATTTTCAGGTACGCAACAAGACATTTTTTATTTGTTTTGAAACAAAACAAAAACTCAAATAAACAAAAATATCAGACTTGAGAAACAAAACATCTAAAAAAAGTCATCCATTATAATAAAAAACATTAATACAGTAAACCACCACCCAATTCTGATCCACCATTGTTAGTAAATATCATTAATTCTACAGCACCATTATTAGTAAATATGCACAATTCTACAGTCCACCATTACATCGCCATTATTCACCAGTATCAACAAATACCAGTCCATATATTCAATTCTACAGTGCACCTTCAGCACAATTCAACCAATTCTAAAGTCCATATTCAGTTAATTCAGTTCTTGCCATCCCAGAAACAAAAACCTGGAAAACCTGGAATAATGCCAAATACAGAAAATAAAATAAAAAAAATATAAAAAATTAAAATTAAAAACTTAGAAAATTGAAACCAAAAATAAAAAAGCTGACAAATTCTACCTAAGAACAAGAACACTTGAATTCAATTGAAATGCAATGCTACATTTCTACACCAACAAAACAATTGCAATTCAGAGCAGAGTCCAGAGGGAAATTCACAGAGGCCCCGGTAAAACACAGCATCCACAGAAATCCCCACACAAAACAGGACAAACCAGCAAAACTACCACAAAACCAGCAACAATAGAATCAAACCAGATCAACCTACAGAAAAAGGCAAGCCTGACAACCATACTGCATCAAATATAAATGCAAAATTTTCAAAATGCCACCAAGAACAGATTCAAAAAATCAAAAATTTGAAATTTAAAAAAAACCAATTTAAAAAAAACAAAACAGCAGGGATTAAAACTGCAGACCGTCTTTGCAGAATGGCAGGGCACACCAACAATAAAACACAAAAACCAGATACAGAAGCAGAAAGGCATCAGCCACCCAACCAGAATCAAAACAAGAAAACCTAAAGCTTCTGTGAAAACTACATTCCCCTCAAATACCAAAGAATTTTCAATCAAACATTCAAAACCCAAGTCAGATTAAAACAAATGATTTTTATACAGCACAACAGAACAAAATTTGTTTGCAAAAGAGATAAACCAATTAACCACATTAAGCAAATCCACACAGACGCCAGGGAGGAAATGCAGCAAGAAGCCACCCCAACCACAAATCAGAAGCCACAAACATAAGAATCAAACCAGAAAACCTAATATTAGAAGATCTAAAATGCTATCAAACCTGATTCAAATTAAATTCAACCATAAAAAATTCATAACAAAAAACATGACCCAATGTCAAAAGCAGGCATTGGAGAACAAAAAGTTAAAGAACCAGAACATAAAACAGTAAACAAAAGGGCACCAAAGCAAATCCATGGAACAAAAGCCACAGGCACACAGAAGCCACAGAAGCCAGAACACAAGACTCCAACCACAAAGCTGCCAGCCAAACCCACAAACCTGCAAACTGCAAAATCTGCAAGGCACAAACATTTTGAAACCCAAAAGTCTGAAAAAGGAATTAAACATTAATTTACACATTCAATGAAACTTCAATTCAAACAAAATTGCAGGGATTAAAACTGAAAAAAACAGCTTTTCAGCAGAGGTCTGCAGACAAAATGCACAAAAGCACAGGGCAAATCACACAATCACACAGGCAACCACCAGGCACAGAATCAAACCAGAAAACAAATACAGAAAGAACTATAGCTGTGAGGGCAACAATACTACAGGCTAGAAAAACCATCAAACCGAAACCCGCAAAAACATTCAAAGAAACCTGAAATTCAATGCTAATCAAATTTAAAAAAAATTTCTGTCAAATTTACGAGAACAATTTTCAACAGGAGCATCTTTGCAGCAAGGCAGACATTAAATTAGGCACCAACACAAACAACAAATGCAGGCAGCGAGGCACACAGAAGCCACCCCACAGAAGAATCAAGACACAACCCCCCAACCAAGAATCAAACCAGAAACTACACAATGCTACCACAACACCACAACCACTGCACCATAAACATTCAGAAAAACATTCCTGGAAAATCAAATTGCCTGTCAAATTACTGCGGATTTAACAAAAACACAGAACAAATTAAAACTGAGCAGAAGACTAAGGGATTAAACTAGCAAAAACCAATTCACGCCCACACACACACACAACACACAAATCCACACAACACACTCCACACCCCAACCAAGAATCAAACCAGAAAACCTAGAAAACTGAGAGGCAGCAACAACAATACCACCAAAAATCAAAATCTGCAAAAATCAAGAATTAAAGGAGACAGAAGAAAGAAATTCAAATGCCATACAAATTTACTGCGGACAGAACAAAAACAATTTTCAGCAGAGGCGCGGGGATTAAGGCTACTGACACATCTTTTGTTTGGCAATGGGCACAGCAGTGCAACACACACACACACACAGGCAGGAGTGCCACACTCACACAGAAGCCACCCCAACCAAGAAACCAAAAAAGAAAAATAGCTGGCTGTGAACAATACTACCACACTGCACCATCAAAAATAGGAATTAAACATTCAGAAAACCCTTAAGTCTGAAATTCAAAAATGCCTCAATTTTTATTTAACATTTTTAATCAGGACAGTCTGACTTGGAACAAAGTCACCCTTTGTCCCCTTGACTGCATTACCCATCATTGCCCCAGGTACAGAATAATTCATCTCATTGTTTAAAAAGATGTGATGCACTCCCTGGGGTGTGTTTTGCAAGACAAGGATTTATTTCATTTGTACATCCTTCTTGCACTGTCTACAGTCATCTGCCTTCCAGTAATTATTTCTTCCACTTTATTGCGTCTTTCTGTGGTTAATATCAGTCCTTCTGTAGTCTTGCCTTCCACCCCTTTTACTCTGTCTCCTCTTTGACTTTGCCATCTATCATAAATGCTTCTATCCAGCTTGTTTAGTCCCTCATTTGTCCAGCAGTTCACTTTTCTCTCGCTTCTCATCTCCTTGCAGTTGTCTTTATGATTGGTTTATTCCCTGCTCATCTCCTTTACTGTCATGTGACCCCCTCTGTACTTTGTAGTTTTACTTCTTTCCTGCAGGGGGTTCAGCATATGACATTGCACATACTCCCAAAGTTTCTGTCACCTCTATCACATCTAATGTTGCTCTCCCAGTCTGCATCTGGCAGACAATTCAGATTTCTACGACTTGGGTTGTTTGTGTCTGTGATACCTTTGTTTAAACTTTTGAACATCCTCTGAATTGTGTAGTCTGAAACATTCCCTTTCCTGCTGTATTTCCAGAATAACAAAGTATATCAAGCATGCAGCACTTCCATTAATTTTTTAGCTCATTTAATATCTTAGTGTTTCGGAGTAATCCTCGACCAGCTTTATGAACAACTCTAGTCTTTTTGTTTGTTTTATTTCATTCTTCACTGCAAAGGAATAAACATGCCACAGCATGCCTGTGTCTGCTTTCCGCTGCTGCCCTCCTCTGTATGTCTGTCCGTTACTGCTTCTTTATTCCTGGTATTACGGATTTCTCACATAATAGCAGCATTATGAATTGTTCCAATTCACTGCTAGTCAGTCTTTCTTAATTTCAGTTATCTTGATGTTATTCCTCCTTGAGTAATTTTCAAACTTGTCTATATTTTCAGCCTGTGTTTTATGTCTTTTCATTTCTGCGTTCTGTTAATCTACTCCTGAAGGTCACCTTTAATTACTGCTTCATCTTTCTCCAAATCTCACAACTTTTCTTTGCAGTCTTTCCACTTCTACTTGTTCTTTTGTCTGTTTCAAAGCACTCGCATCTTCCCCTTCTGTGAGTCACCTTTTCAAACAAAATGTATAATCTCTCCTTAAAGGCACTCCTCTCATTCTACTTTTTTTTTCCCTACTCGCTCATCTTTTCCTTCTGTGTTGCTTTTTCTCCATGAGGAACACTATTTATCCAAACTTATCCATGCTGCATTCAGAGTATTTGGTTTAGACAGCCATCTTGGCTGGGATATTTACCACCTATGGGGAAATGCAATTTTGTCATCTGTGAATATTAAGCAATTTATTTTTTTCATTTAAAGAAAAAGATGACAGCATTTCTTACTCTGACAGCATCCAGAACCTCATGACTTCTGGTAGACCAGACCCCTGGTTTAGTTTACTCACTCTCTCCATGATATGAAAGTGCAGTCTTGGCCAATTAGGATGTACTGAAGAGATAAAAGAAGAAGCTGAGGAGCAAGGCAAAATATGAAAAATAAGAACAGAGTAAGTGGTAGGGGGGCAGAATTGGGGGAATCAATGAGGTGTTGTGGTGGAGTAGGAGGAATCATTATGCAACAGGGGTTACCTTGCATTATTTAGTCTAGGGCTTCATTTCATCTAGGTTAAGTATAGTCAAAGTGGCTAGACATGGATTGGTACTGAGCCTGTCTGTGTTCTGATATGAAGTATTACTTTATCCATTTACAATCACCCATTAACTTCTTTCCTGAAGCCCCTAACTGGTTTGAAGCCACCAGTCCACATTGTCACTAGGGGTCCAAGTACACTTGATCAGTCATTACTAACTTGGCCCCAGCCTCAGACACACACAGGGCTGGTGTACTCCTGGTAAAATTTGACAAAAAATTAATTACTTTTGCTTAATGACCTTTGGTGCCACCCACATATGTGTGCACAAACAACTGTCTTTAAAAATTTCTCCAAGGCTTACCAGCTGTAGCTCTTTTGACCTGTGGAAACGGTGTATGAAATCCCCACCCATGGATCTTGTTGAAAAGGAAGTCTTCTTTTGCTTTGACTTCTACCAACACCTCTAAAACTTTGGGGAGGTGATGCCTGCAAGATCTGTGTTTAATTTCAGTTGCAGAGGTGATGCCTGCAAGATCTGTGTTTAATTTCAGTTGCAGATGTAGTACCTTTTGATCCATAAGGCATTACTATCGCCTGCCCCCCAGGTAATTTAAAACATGGTTTATAACAAAAGCATCTAAATATTTTAAACCTTCATAAATTTTACATGTCTGGATTTCCATGAATTGATGATGGTATTTCAATCAAGTATTTTGAAATCAAGAAGAAAAATGAAGTAAGACATTACTTAAATGTTCTCTTTTAGTATTTATTTTGAGAATTATGTAATCCATTAGTGTATATAAAGGCATGTGTTTCAGGTTTTATGATTTAATTTAGCCTAGCTTCTGTGTTGAGGTCTGTTGCCTTTGGGTGAAATTGCTGAACATGTATTATGTCTTACATCAGCTCTGTGGTAGCAGTCTTGTTTGTTTTTTTACATTTACCACCTAGAATATAATTTAGCTTTTTGGTAATGTTAACTATTAGTAGGTTAGAACCCTCTATCTGCAGTAGTGTAGTTAAATTGAAACTGTAAGAAATTTAAATCATACAAGAGTTTTTCTTAGACATGTTTTATAATAAGGTATTAAGCTTGCCACTCATACCCTACTGTCTCTCCATTTGCTGCAAGTCTATGTTTTGCATCACATGTACCTATATGCATATGCACACACATGCTCAAAAGTGATTATAACAATGTCTTTTTTTTCCAGTTTAAATTACGCCAAGAGTTAAATACAGTTGTAGGATTTATAGCTTTCTTACTTTGCCAGCAATTGGGTTAATGGTCTGCCTCATTTTTCTTATTGCCATTTAGACATTCTGAATTTCATATCATTGTCAGCTTCACAATATTATTAATCCAGCTGGTTATTTTTGACATTGTTGACTACAAATTCAGAAAGAAAACTCTACAGGGAAATGATTGTTATAAAAATCTATAAATAATGGTTGCCTCTCATGAGGAAAATGTAAGATAGCTAGTAGGGATCCTCGCGTGGTTTTCTCTTCTGGCAGGTGCATGACAAGAAATATGTTTTTTTTTTTTTTTGTGGACCGTCTTGAATTTATGCTACATTTAACAGCAACTCTCTGGATGACTTGTATTTTGGAATGTGTGGGTGTGTTATTTTTTTATTTTTTTGCAGTGTTGGACAGAGTTCTGGTAAAGCACAGGAAACACACTTGGCAATGTCATTTTCTTTTTAAACTGGCATTCTGCTGCAAATCTTGCCAGGTAAAGCAATATGGATTTAGTGGTTAGACACTTCTATTTTAATCAGATTGCATTATTTAAAGAGATTGAGCTTTAACTGTACAGGAGGTCATAATCTTGACAAACCTGAGGAGGTCATAATCTTGACAAACCTGAGGGAAAGAGAAGACAAAACTGTAGCTCTTTATCGGCTAAATGTTACTAGGTCTTTATAGGAAGGTTCACAAATAAATATTTCTAAGTGTAATACATAATTGGTTGTACTAGTGAAGCAAATCTTAAACAATGCATACCTGAGTATACCGTCCTACAGTTTATGTACATGGGCACCTAGCAGGGCCTGGAAGCTGGGCACAGTCAGAAGATAAGGAGCCTAGTAATAAAAAATGGGTAACAGTGACAGCAAACCCTTTACTGGTCTTGGCATTGTTTTCTCTTACCACTGCAACCTAAATTTGACAGCATAGGTTAATCAGTGGAAATTGTATGCAGATATTAGGTGAGTTATGGGTGGATGCACTTGCTTTCAAATACAGTGCTCAGTAGATATGGTTTAAAAGAATCTGACATCTGTGGATTGAAGCAGTATTCAAGAAATAGAGGGTGCAATGAGCTGCCTATTATTGAGGACATGATAAACTCTGAGGGATATTTAAAAAGAGATGTTCTAAGGAGCTGGAATTTGTAAGCACTATATAAATGCTTATGCCTTTTAGCTTGAGGTGGAGACTGAGTGCTTGAAATAAACATGATATTACCTGGCTATTGTGGTGGAGCATTTGGGACTTTCTTCACCTCTTACAGGAAGATAATACATTTAAATGCTGACACAGTAACTGGGAAAAATATTTGAACAGTATGAAATTAATAAGTATGTTTCCATTGGTTGCAAAAGGAGGAGGAGTCATTGCCAAATGCCTTGCATTACAAATCAAAATGGTGGTTGTAGCACTACTTCACCATGATATTGCTTGATTTGAGACAACATTCTCTTCTAATAATATTCAGTTACTTCCTCCTTGGAAATGGAATATTCTAGAACTTATACATACTAATTAACTTTGCTACACTGATTGGGCCAAATTAATGCTTATTTTAGTATTTTTTTTAAACTTTTGAAATCCGCATTCTATAAACAAATGCAACAGCAATGGGATTGCTTTGGGAACTTTGCCTGGTGTTATAATCTTGTAGACAGTCGTAAACTGACCAATAAATTGGCTGTTACATCTGTTAGTGGAGAACCATAAGTTCAGACAGGTTAACAATTTAAGTGCATTTTAAAGTTACTATCAAGGAAGATTAATGATAATATATCCAGTGAAATGAACCAGTGTGCATGTTTTAAAAAGCTGATGCCAGGTTGTGTTTTCTTGAAAATATTATTTCAGGAGGAAGCTACTGAAATTATTATTGAGATGGTCTGTTTTTCTTTACCTCGAAGGTAGGAGTAAATTTAGTCTCTTATGTTTAAGAAAAGAGTACCTTTTCCAATAGTGGATAAGAAAGTTGAAATGACATGTGAAAAGAAATTCTGGAAGGTCAATGTTTAGCATTAATGTATATATTCCTATGGGTTCTAAACCACAGGAATTAGTCCTGATTTTGAGGGAATGGAGAGTTTTTTTTTCCAAAAATTGATCACTATATGGAGAGACTGGAATACCTTATTTTCAGGGATGTGCAAAGGGGTCTTGTCATTCCGTGCTTGCTCTAAGACAACGTTTAAACAAGTACATTAATGAAGAGGTGGTGGATATTCCAAAAGAAAGGAATTATGCTATTGGTATACATGCCTACTTGTTCATGTGGATTTTATGCTGCTCCATGGAGATGGAGATTGTTGAAGCAGTACTGCCATTTGGTGAGGGATCTACATGCTTCTCCTAGTGTGTTATCAGATCACTTCTCTTTTTCTTAATTTCAGTTTGGATAAGGTCATCCCGACTGACTGACAGTGTATTACTCAATGTCTAGAATTTGAAAAGAACTTTGATCATGTTATAAATAGCTGCATGGGGTTAAGGAAGACATGTGGCCTCGCAGTGCTGGAGTAGTGAGACCAGTTTAAAGGCAAAATAAGTTGGTTTTCTAAGAATATACCAAAATGATTTTAAAAGGAGTAAACAGAAATTCACTGAGCTTACAAAGACAAACTTGAGTGTCAAGATGTGTCATAAATGGACCAAAAGGTGGAAGAGCAAATCTGAGCTTCAATTAAAAAAAAACAGCTCAAAATATTAGATTATAAAATATTATTGGTAAGGAATATATTGAAATGAGAAAGAGAGCTCCCCAATAAAACTTGAAATATTTGGCTCTACTGTTCACACAGCAAGCAGTTAAGATGACCATATGAAAAATAAAGAATGTAGAAACAGGGAAGATGGTTAAAGTTCATGCTGGTATGTTCAATGTGTTAAGAAATTATTATGAAAAAGTATTCACAGATGTGCATATCTTGTATAATTTAAATGGGTTAACTGATGTTTATTTGAATGGGATGAGATCATGTCCTCTTCCATTTGAACATAATCTTAAACATAACCTTCCACATGTACATTCCCATTAAAAAAGTACAGCAGAAACTGGGCATGCTATATCGTCACAAAACTTACCTCAACTACTCTTCCAAAGGAACCCTTGCCACCACCTTCCTTCTCCCCTGTCTTCTATATGGTGATCCTGTCTTTACTAACAATCAGGCCAGTCTAAAATCCAAACTTCAAACATGCTATAACAAAATTTCAAGGTTTGTCACTGATAGACAATACCTATCTCACCACTGCACCTCTCTTTTGCTAGTAAACTGGCAAGAACTACCTCATGACCTCACTTATAGTCAACTAGCTACTGCCGATAAAAAAATACACAACCCATCCAGCTGCCCAGCCATACCACCCCAGTAGACCCCTCCACTCTAAAAAATCAAATGCGTCTACAGGTAGAGAAACCCAGCCATACTGCTGGCCACTGGCTCAACTCCTTTTCCACTGCTAAACTATGGAACTCAGTCCTGCCCTCACTTAGATCTGCTAGCAATACTCATATCTTCAAAAAGTCTTTGAAACACCACCTCCCCTCCCAATGGGTTATGTCCTTGTGCTAATTCCTCTGTCCATTACCTTACCTTTCCATCTCCCCCTGTTCTACACCCACCTCTGCCTTCTTCCCTTTCCACCACCTTATACCATCTCCTGTATCTCCTTAATAGTTAACCCACCTCTACACTCTCACATGAATACATTGTCAATTGATACTTTAGCACAGCTACTGTGTGCCTCTTCTTGTATCAACAATCACACTGTACTGTCAGTAGTTAGATTTACTTGCATATACATTCTCTTTTCTTTGTTTACCCAAATTCCTAGGCAGTTTAATCTGTTATTGTTATATGTCTTTTTATTCTAACGAACTGTATATATCACATTGTTACCTGAGCTTTATCAGTTCAATCTGGCATAACTGTTATTTTGTATTTAGTATTTTCATCTCATTGTATGTATCGTACTGTTAGTCGTGATGTATAAAACTGTATGTATGTATCTCTGTGGAGCTTTTCTCCCCAGGCCTCTACTGAAAATGGGCACTATATTGCCCAGTGGGCTTTCCTGGTAAGCAAATGCAATAAATAAATAAATGTTTTTCAGGAACTTATGCCAGTAGAAATGGAGTGGATGTTTCTGGAAATGGCTGGGATAAGGCCCAGATCTTGTTAGTATCTCATTAGATAAATATTTGAAAGTAAAATTTAAGATGTCTAGTTTTCAAAAGTGTGTCAAATGAAAGTCTGAAGATTAGAATGGTAGTGTTGACGACTGAAAAGGATATTACAGTGTAGAAACTGCACAGGCTGATAACCGTTATCAGTGATGTTATGTTATTTATAGTGGTGCTGGTAAGGAAGCTTGCTCATTTCTTAAGAACATTAATACATATGGATCAGATGGGATTTATTCTGGGCCATGACACCACTAGAAAATTAATAAAGCCAGGGATGATCCTAGATAATGGCAAAAGTTTTTGAAGAAAAAATGAATTGTTATTAATGAGTTTTAATACTGGAAAAACCTGTAAACAAATTAACTTTGAATTCCATTGTACTATTTAAATATGAATGCTAGTCCAAAAATGTGTGACTATGTTGGAACCCTTGTACAAAGGAACATTGGCTAAAGAAAACAATGGGAGGCAGAGGCAGTATCAGGATCTCTTTCCATTTCTAGGCAAATGATGCAGGGTTGTTTCTTTTTACTAATCAATGTGCAGTCTACATTAAATAACGATGTTAGACTCAAGAGAACCCTTCCTTTCAGGTGAACCACATATGATGATCTTGATTTACAGGGATGAACTCAGACTTGATGATCTCAGTGATGGATCTTGAATGTACTTCCATAAGTATTAGTAGCATATGGTGCAATTTCAGGCTTGAGGATCTGTAAGTCAAACTAAATGCATTATGATGAATTATAACACATCGGTAGAATAGTCAGTGCAGACGATTAAGGCTCCACACCATTAATGAGCTGCTTCCTATAATCAAAGGGTAATAGGAGTGATTCCTTTCACCTATGTTTACCTTCTGTGCAACCCATTGCAAGTCATATAATCACACACTACTCCCTGTATCACTGTTAGGGTCACTGAAAAGGAGCACTTGTGAGTAGTTGGCTTACTAGGTTAATAAATCAAACATCTTTTTAAAGAGAGCTGGATCAGTTTATTTATCTGGAGGTAGTATTAGAAAGTTGATTATGGAACAACATTATCTGAACTTGTAATGATGGTGAGATTGTTTACATTACTGATAATTGTATAGCAAGTTAGTAGAATTTTAGACCTCTCCCCATTTCACTTTTTGCGACATTATGAAATATTATGCCATTTATCTGGGCGGATGGTAAGCTTTAGAACTTAACTGGCTTGAAGAATCACCCCTTCTAGTCACTGGTAGTGGATTAGCAGCTCCTGACTGTTATATTGAAAAGCGGATATTTTGTGACTGCTTATATAACATTTGTTAAGCTATATAGAAAATGTATTTAGAGGTCTAAAAGCACTTTATGCCATGGTCATTTGGTGGTCCAGCAGTACAAATATTAATCTACCAAGCTATGGAAATGCATCAGGAAGGTTATCCAATGGTCTCTCCAGACAACAGGTGGAATACAGTGGACATGGGAACTTTCACCTGTAGAACAACTTTAATCAGGGTTCTGAAAAGATGTGAGCTGGAAAGGAGATTAATCTTTGCCTTGGGGTAGTGGCTACATTGGTAGTGGAATAGATTTTTGTTTGTTATGATCACTCTGAATGACTGTTAGAAGTCCAGATGCTACTCTATGATAAAGTTTTAAAACTTCACCTTGCTACTGCTTCAGTATCTTTAAAATGTAACCAACTGGATTATAGAGACTAAAGAGGAAGAAGAAAAGCTAGGAAGGTAGTTCTAAACCTAGGTCAGTGAAACACAAACCTAGATTTCTGTGGGAGAGGGATCTTCAAACCTAAATCTCAGAGAAAAGATGGACATGGTGCTAATTGCATGTAGGTATGGTAGTAATCTGAGGACATTAGAAGCACACATTTAGCAATTCATGAAAAATAGTTACATGTATACATAATCTACAAGAAACTGGGTTCTGCATGTAAGTCTAGCTTTCCTCCCTATACATGGTTGTTGAACCTGGATACTCTGGATTGTGATTCATCAAAAGCTCTCTCAAAATTCACGTGATGCTGCATACCGTACACTGGGTACACGTTTTTTCAAAATGCACAAAATATCAACACTTGCGTGATCAAACCTGGTGCTTTGCTTTAAATCAACATAATGGGGAACCCCCCCCCAAAAAAAAATCACATAATGAAACCATTTCATTTGACAAGCCAATCACCAAAATCCATCTACACTTTCAGACATAAGTTGTCTAATATTGGTGATGTTATGGAAAGTTTTTTTTTTTTCCCTAAACTAAGGTGCAGAGTAAGGGTTATGGACCACTAATTTTTGCTAACCCCAACCCTGCCCTTAAGCCTAATCTTAATCATGCACCTTACCTAAGAAAAACCCTTTTGATAACAGTATCACTTTACATGACAGTTTAGACACACATGTGCATGCACACATATACCAACATAAAAGTACTCCAGTAAATCTGTTCCCTTTACTTAATGTAACCCTAACCCATTACGTTTTCTAAACATCTCCAGCCCTTAATGCTGAAACCTTCAAAATACCTGAAAAATCTGGTGTTAGTTTCCAAAACCCACATGCATCTTATCAATGTGCATTCAGTGTTCTTTTCATGTGAAAGTCTATCGTACTTCGTCATTAAGTCCATTATTCACTATCCAGTTCAATGGAGTGAATGACAGTGATACACAGCTGTGTGTGTGTGTGTGTGTGTGTGTGTGTGTGTGTGTGTGTGTGTGTGTGTGTGTGTGTGTGTGTGTGTATCCTATACATATCGTAACATGTTGCCTGGAAAATGTGTTCTGTTCCTTTAAGAGTGTATGCTGCTTTTAAGTGAACTTAATATGGAACACAGCAGTATTCTCAAAGCAGGTAGCATGGTTTCAATTTGCACTCAAGGCTGTATATAGGAAGTCTGCCTGAAAACAATCCAATATGTTAGTTCCTCACTTGGAGAATTATTTTGAAGATAAACCCTTTGGAATGTACCTTGCTGGAAGTGCTTGCAGTTTACGGAGCTGAAGATGAGGCTGGGAGATGCTGGCAGCTTTGGTCTTTTGTTATCAGAAGGCCTATATGTTGATATAACTGGGTAGGTTTTGAATATTGGATAAAAACTGCCTAAAGTGCTGTATGTTTTGTTTGGATCTGCAAAGCCAAGTAGATTTTGTAATTTAGTTTGACTTGGGGAAAGTAAACCTTCCTTCAGTATCTGCTTGGACTGTATCTATTATATAATAGGCTGATGTGTGTATGAAAGAGAGATACTTAAATGAACTTGACAATTTTAACTGAGTGAACTGTATTTCTTCTGTAATTTTGTGTAATCCTTTCCTGCTCCTATGTTCTTTCTCCAAAGGTTTCATGATAAACACAACAATGCAAAACATGTGAAACTCCCAGTCAAAGAAAACATAACTCTGATAACTGTAATAAATGAAAAACTGTGCTTGCTTTTGTTATAAGAAAAGAAAATAAAACTCTGTCGAGGAAATGAAGGATTACTGATGGCATTGCAGGATATATTTATGTATACTGCATTTACTTATCTCTAAGATAATGAAAACAGCGAACACGGATTATGTAGTGCACCTGCATTCTCAATAGCTTGTCCATGTCTTGTACTGCAGTTAACTTTCTTATCCCACTGCAAACAATGTACTTGATGAGAAGCTCATGGAATACCAGTTTATAAACCATTGGAGAGTATGTTGGTCCAGTGGTTATGCTCTGTACTTCACAGCTCCTGAGGTTCAGGCCTGATCTCTGCTCAGTGTTTCTGGAATTTGTTTGTTCTCTCCATACCTGCATGGATTTTCTCCTGGTACTTGTGTTTCCTAACACATCTCAATAATTTCCTGGTAGAATGACTAGTTAAACTCTCCACATCTGTTACATTTACCCATGTCTTTGTGATCTAGATTATAGTTGAAAAAGTACCAGGATGACCAATTCAGTTCTCTGATTAACAACTTAATTAATTTGTAAAATAATAAAGAAAAAGCCTATCAAACAGAGGATCCAGACATACTTACTGAATGTGTCATATATTGACTCAGTTAAAATCTATGGTGTGTTTTCCATAGTTGTGCACAAGCTGTGATAATAATGTGTTTCTTTCCTCTAGATCTCTTTCTCAGACTTGCTTTAATCATTTAAATTACATTTATTGCAGGAAGTTTTATGTCTTTAAACTGTAGAATGCATTAAGCTTCCTAATGGTAATATTTGCTCAGTGTGAAATGTAATCTTTATGTTCTAACATAATATTTATGAAACCTGGTAGGGTGCAGTTTCAAATTCAGAACTTAATATCCGATTGGAAACAGTTGAATATTTTGGCAATTTAGGAAGAAAATGTTTGAAACTGTAATACAAACAGCTAAACTTTAAAAATAATTCTCTCAGATTTCATATAAATATGCATGGCTATTTACAGAGCTGTATATCTGAAAGCATTTTGTTTCCCAGTTCTCATAAGAAAATAGTCCTTTCATTTAACAAGGAAGACTTTTCTAAATTAGATGCTAACTTAGTTGTTTGTCTTTCGGCTTTTCCCGGTTAGGGGTCGCCACAGCGGAACTCCGGTCTGCTAATGATTGGCAATAGATTTTCATGAACGCCGAGGTGCCAGCTCGTTCAACCTATAACAAAGGCATGCCCATTTACGCATGTCTTTAAACCCCTACCCAACCATGGGGAGGACATGCAGACTCCACACAGAAGGCACTCCCTGCACTCCAGCTGAGAATCGAACGGGAGAACCTCTTGCTGTGAGGCAACAACACTACTGCTGCACCACCATGAATACTAGATGCTAAGTAGTATAATAAATTATTTAAGCAATAACCCACGCCTGGGTGTGGGTAATGCTGGATTTACCCACGGTTGGTGTGGTTTGGTCTTGAGGGTGAAGCCTGAGTGGCCAAACAAAGACAACTGTGGATAAATCCAGCATTACCCACACCCAGAAGTGGGTTATTGCTATTATACAATGACATTATTTAAGAAAAAAAATACTTACTTTTCTTAAATAATGGCATTGTATAATGCCTACTTGCTGCCCTTCTGCAGCTGTTCAGTATTCTGCGGCAGTTCTGATGTACTGCGCATGCGTATGGTTATGCAGTACATCAGAACTGTGTGTGTGGAAGCAACAGAGAAAGGAAGATCTCTGTTGCTTTTAAAAACTTGTGTCACTATGAGTTTAACACAGCGAGATAGCTTTAAAAATAAGCAACAGAGATTTTCCTTTCTCCGTTGCTTTTTTAAAGCTGTTTCGCTATGTTAAATGAGTTTAACATAGCGAGAAAGCTTTAAAAAAAGCAACAGAGAAAGGAAGATCTCTGTTGCTGTTTTTTAAGATATCTCGCTATGTTAAACTCATTTAACATGGCGAGATAACAGCAAAACAGCAACAGAGCTCTTCCGTTCTCCGTTGCTGTCCAAAAAAAAAAAAAAAATGACTTGTACTAATGGAAAAAGTCTGGGTGACCGGACCTTTTTCCATTAGTATAAGTCTTTGATTTACAACGTGCATGCTGACCAATCAGCGTGCACGTTTTGGAATATTAATGGGGTGTCGTTGTATAATGTGCATTATGTCATCTTTAATAGGAATCCTGTGAGAAATTCTAAAGACTTAAGTTAACAAAGTCATGGGCCTGGCAGGTCCACCCACTAGTTTTCAAGTAGTTTGAGTATAATAAGATATTTGAAGACTGGGACAAGATGAGTATGACTTTTTCTTTCCTAGGAATTATATGAAGGCTAATGCAGAAAACTCTAAACCTTTCTATCTTGGTAATGGGCATCATTGTACAATAACTTCTGAATAAAAACTTACTGTGTGTTAAGAGAAGAATGAAAAGTTTATATTACATAACCTATTTCTCATTTGGTATAATAGTATTTGAGTAATAATACATTCATTGCAAATTCAGTTAGGAGAGCTACAGATGTATTTTTAAACTCTTTAAGATATTTGTGTTCTTTCTGATCCTGTGCCTATACAGATAATAAATACTTTTCTCTGTGGTGGTGGTTTAGAAAGTATACTTTACAAATTAAAAGCACTGCATGACAATCTATACACAATACAGTGGGGGTAAAACATTACAGGGACACGGGGCAGAATGGGGGATCAATCCAGATGTCCATAGGTTCATAGGTTGATACTAGGCTATCTGCCCAAGGGCATTTATAAGCCTAGCCCATAGTTATTTGGCTTTCGCCACCCCTTTAGTTTGAATAAAACTATGCCTATTATTTTGCTGTGTCTCTGTCAAGCAGTGACACTGAAGTAATCCCTGGGGTATATCTGCGATCCCCCCATCCATTGGTCAAGATTCCTCTTGAACAAGGCCAGCGAGGTGCTCTGCCTCACATGTACCGGGATTTTGTTCCACAGCATAGGGAGTCTCTGGGTGATGAATCTGTCCCTCCAGCACATTCTATTAATAACCGTGTCAAGGTTTAAGTCTCCCGCCCTTGTGGTTCTGAGGGATCTAGATTTTTTGAGGTGAAGCATATTCATCAAATCAGGGTTTGACATGGCCTTATATGTCAGGCACAGGTCACCTCTGAGCAAGCGGTATGAGACTGAATAGAGCTGGAGTTCTTTCAGTCGGGCAGCAGAAGACATATTTTTGAGACCCTTTATCCTTTTGGTGAGGAACTTTTGGGGCCTTTCCAGCTGCTGCAGGTGTCGGGTCAGATACATTCAGAATGGGGAATTGTACTCAATCATAGGTCTAATGAGTGATGAGTACAGGGGGACGATGACCTCCCTTGATCTAGATGTGACTCCCTTCATGATCAGGTGGGCAATGTAGAAGGTTTTCCTAACTACTTTAGCAACATGAGTGTCAGGCTACTGTCAACCTGGGTCCCCAGATCCCTGATGACTTCTTCTGTGCTCAGTGGATTGCCACCTATATGGTAGCTAGGGGTAACCTTGTTTTTCCCGAAGGGTATGACTATGCATTTCTTGGCATTTAACTTTAGGCCATGGCTCTGGCACCAGTTATCCGTTTCTGTGAGGCCCTTCTGAAGGATATCTGTGTCAGATGTGTTTTCGACTATGGCGCCCAGTTTGCAGTCATCTGCAAACTTTGTCAGCCATAACCCTCCTGTGTTTGCTTGTACTTCAGAAAAGTAGATGCCGAACAAGAGTGGACCCAGGACTGAGCCCTGTGGGATACCACTTGTGACAGGCTTTGAGTCTGACATGGCTCCAGCAACTCTGACCCTGTGGGTTCTGTCACTTAGCCAGTTTGCAACCCATCTTGTGATGTATGGGTTTACATTCAAGCTGATGAGTTTTCGATGATACCTGAGTGGGGTATTGTGTCGAAGGCCTTTGCCAGGTCAGGGTAGGCTTTATGGACTGACTTTCCTCATCAATGGCCTTGGTGACTGTCTCGAAAAAGTCAACCAAGTTTAAAAGGCATGATCTGCCTTTGACAAAGCCAAACTGGGTTGGATCCAAAGTCTGCAAGTTCCCTATGTCTTTATTTATGAGTTCCATTATGATCCTCTCCATGGCTTTGCAGATAAGGCTTGTCAAGCTAATGGGACGGTAATTTCCAGGGTCAGTGGAGGCACCGCCCTTGTGAAGTGGGACCACAGTGCGCCACTCCTTGGATCCTGAGGTGAGGCTAAGATTAAACAGCTGTCCTAACTGCGGGTTTAATTCCTCATTGAGTTCGTGGAGCACACAGCCGGGGACATCATCCGGTCCCATGGATGCTGTGTTTTGCTTTGGAGAGAGCTGTTCTCACCTGGGCGTTGGAGATGTTTGGGGCTACAATCCTCTGGTATAGATATCTCTCCTTTGGGGGGGGGAGAAGTTTGCACTGAACCTGTCAGCCAGTATGTTGGCAATGTGTGTAGGTTCAGTAATCTTCACATCATTTTGAACTAATTCTGAGCATATCTGGGAGTTTCCTCCTAGGTTTCTAACATAGCTAAAGAAGGCCTTATGATTGTCTTTTGAGTCCTTGGCGATTTTTCTCTCAAAATTTGCCTTGGATGATTTTATGATAGCTCTTAATTTTTTACTTATAATGATCAAAGGTGTCTTACCTTTCAAGGATTTTGCTCTATCTTGTAGTAGCTTCCTCCTTTTGTTGTAGAGCTTGTTTATGGCTGGGGTCCACCAGACTGGACGCTTGCCTTTGGTACAAAGAGTCTTAGTTTTGTTTGGGATTGCCTGATCCATGCAGTCCTGTGGGTGCTGGTAGAAGGCATTTGTAAGTGATTCAGCGGTTTGAGTAATGTTTACCACTGGCTCAGGGGCCTTAAAGGAGACCACACTAGTTTTTAGAAGTGTGAAGTCGGCTTTTGAGAAGTTTTTCACTGTGATCTTTTTTATTTCAGGTGGGGCGGGATGAGGACCTCCAGCGAGATTAGTTTATGATCTGATCTCACCAGTGAGGGGTATACTTCCGGTGTTGAACATTGCGATCCCATGTTCGTGATGATGAGATCAAGTATGTTTTCTCCTCTTGTGGGGATGGTGACTAGTTGTTCCATGGCATTTGAGTTTATGAACTCCAGGAACCTTTGGGCTAGAGTGTTTGGGCTTGAGTAGTGTTCCCAGTCTATATTAGGGTAGTTGAAGTCACCTAGTATGATGGTGTTTGGAGATACATTTATCCTCCATTGTTTTCAAGAAGGCCATGTGAGGTTCCTGAGTTTGAGAGGGTGGCCTGTAACATGCTACAAATTGCAGAGCAGTCTTGCCTATGGTTAATTGCACCTGGATGGTCTCCGATGCATCGCGTTGCCACCAACCTTGAGATGTGGGTGTCCTTTATGAATATGGACACCTCCTTTCTTGGTGTTGTCCGGATTTTGGGGCATGATATGAGGTGAAACCTGCTAGTGCTGGGGTGCTCTCAGGAGCCTTGAACCAGGTTTCTGTCACAGCACAGACATCGATGTTCTCCATACTGAGAAGGGCCTCGAGTGCGTGCATCTTGAGATTGAGACTTCTGGCATTGAGCAGCATTACCCATAGTTTTACTTTTATGTGTTCTAGGGTGGTAGGCTTAGAATTTGAGCCTTGCCTAAAAAGGCACTATGGGGTGGCAAGAGCCTTTGCCAATATCCGGAAGCCTAGGGGTGACAGGTGCAAGCGCAGCGTGGCTTGTCCAGCATGTCATCCCAGGCAGACAGACATTGGATCCCCTTTGAATGACACCAGAATTTAAGCCAATTATTAAAGCTGATCATCTTATCACTGTATTGTGGCATCATTCTAGGTGAAGGTAGGATACTGCTCAAGGTCAGGGTCATACCTGCCTGGGCTACATAATCAGAGAGGTCCTCAATGTCTCTTTTCATGTAGTCCAAGGAGGTACTGAGTCGTACTTGTACCTGCTGTTGAGAGACCTGAGTGCTTGTGTTATGTGGCGGATTCTAGCGCCCGACAGGCAGCTTACTGTGACCTTCTCCTTACTCAGTCTGGTGAGTGGGACGTCAGTGTTTCTGACTATGGAGTCACCTATGACAAGTATGTTTGGTGTTGTATTTGGCCTTAAGGGCAGTGACTGCTTTGCACACTGATTTTGTTGTTTATGTGTTGTTTGTGTGGTGTATTGAGTTTGCAGTTGCTTGGGTGTCTGCTTTGGAGGCCTCTGCTGTTTAGGTAAATTTTGACTCAGAGCCTCCGAATATGTCTTAGTGTGTTTATGTGTTTGATTCAGTGGTGTGGTTGAGTTATGTGAGACTGGTATTGTGATGTGTGTAGTTGCCTTCTCCTCCTGCCTGGTCTTGCCAGTCCTGAGTTGAGAGAGCTCAGCCTCCAGTCTGGCTAAATAGCTGCATCTCTCACAAGTGTTAGTGTTACGTGGGAGGAGGAGAGGGTTGTCCGTGTACATGAGGCAATTGTAACATTGTCTCAGAATTGCTGCCTAGCTTGAGCATTTTCTGGCTTGTTAAACTTGATTTCTGTATTAGTAGCTGTATTTAGAGCACAACCAAAAGCTGTTTGCTGAATTTCCTGTTTGCACTTAATTTTAAATCGTTTTTTTCTTAAAACTTGCATATTTTCTGTCCTTGACCTAGCACTCTTGTGTGGGGTCATTTACTGCACTGTTATAACTTGATATTACTTGTGAACCTCTGCTATCTCTGTAAAAACAAAACAAAAAAAAATCTTGCTTTTTCCCACTTTTCTGAGAGTTAAAAGTTCAGTTACAGGCTTGCTGTTCCTGAACTGTTTGAAAGTTTCTGTGAGGTCATTTTGCTTGGGCTGGAGGAGGGTCTCTGTTGATCAGTGGCCGTGACTAACATTGAGCAGCTTCCTGCCCCCATAGAGGTGGTTACTGACTTGAAACTGTAGTTTTATTGGCCACTAGGGGTCATTTCCATAACTCCTTCATCTTCCTCTCTTAAAACCTAGTTGCCTCGTGGTTTGGGCGTCTTTTCAGGCTTGTTGGCTGTTGGTGAAGCACCCTCCAAGAGGAAAAACGCTGAGAGAGGAAGGGGAGCCACTTTGAGATTTTAAGTATTTTTCTCTGTTTATTTGCTAAGTTTTTCTGCATAGCTGCCTAGCTTGAGCATTTTCTGGCTTGTTAAACTTGATTTCTGTATTAGTAGCTGTATTTAGAGCACAACCAAAAGCTGTTTGCTGAATTTCCTGTTTGCACTTAATTTTAAATCGTTTTTCTTAAAACTTGCATATTTTCTGTCCTTGACCTAGCACTCTTGTGTGGGGTCATTTACTGCACTGTTATAACTTGATATTACTTGTGAACCTCTGCTATCTCTGTAAAAAAAAAAAAAAAAAAAAATCTTGCTTTTTTCCCACTTTTCTGAGAGTTAAAAAAGTTCAGTTACAGGCTTGCTGTTCCTGAACTGTTTGAAAGTTTCTGTGAGGCCATTTTTGCTTGGGCTGGAGGAGGGTCTCTCTGTTGATCAGTGGCAGTGACTAACATTGAGCAGCTTCCCTGCCCCCCCGTAGAGGTGGTTACTGACTTGAAACTGTAATTTTATTTTCCCTTTTGGGTCTATTCCTGCTTCTTTCCAGCCCCTGCTATCAAGCACGCTTTAACGTGCGAGTTGCCACTAGAGCAGCATCGGGCAGCGCCGGTTAAACAAGGTTAAACTCTTTCTGGCTCCAGAAAGTCTGTTCTTCGATTTTTCCCTTAGAACTGCTCTGTTAGGAACCTAAACAGTTTACACCTACACTAAAAAGTGCAGCACTTGTTCCAAATAGCTTTTTCTTCTCAAAAAGCTCAGCACTTGTCTTATAAGCATATCCCTTGTCTTATAAGCATTCTCTTTGCAGGTCAAGCACTCCTATATTATACAAATCTCTCACTAGCAAAACCCCCCAGGAGTGCCCACTTCCCTGCTAAGCCCACTACTTTTCTGTCTCATACCAACTCGTAATTCTTTCTAGCATGTCGAAGGGTCAGATGCTGGCGTCCTCTCCTGCCCAGTTGGTGAATCTGGGAATTCTGCCAAGTACAGTTCTGTACTTGGCAACACACCTTTATGAACTATTTTCTGATCTGAAAGAGAGAAATGGTCTCCACTTAAGCACATCTGGTGATTGCAAACTGGGTAACAAAACTGCTTCAGTAAAATGTGCTGAAGATATCCAGGATGGCCTGAAAGAAAAAAATGCTTGGGACATTAATAGCAATTTCACATTTAATACAAGTACATCCAGGACTTGGAAAAAAGAAAAAAATATGATTAAAAAAAATAAAGTGACATCATATTTAAATATCTTGGGCAATGGTAGACAAAAATATAAACTTTGACTACTGAATGACTCATTCAAGCCTATTATGTATTTTTCATATATTTCAAGTTAATGACTATAGTTCCTTATGGCAACCAGACATTTTTTGGGCCTGGCTGCCTTAACTAAGTGAGTCACCAATGAATATTGGGCAGTATTGGAAAGCACAGGATGTAAGCAGTGAAACAACACCAAAATTGTTAAAATAGGATCTTCTACAGTAGAGAGATTCATCACTGATTTCTCTTATTGCATTCATATTTTCAAAACTGAGACCTATATGTTATTGGGAGCACTGACTGAAATACCCTGGTGGGAGAAAGAAAAGTGCATTATCAATGTTCAATTACAACTTGTTCTATCTGAGATAATGCTATTCATATGCTAGTAACTAGGAGGATATGTAATATTTCCGTATGTTCTTAACATTTCTAAAACCATGTAATACACTATTGCTTGGCATCAGAGGAAACCTTAGATGATATTGAGATATTTTCACTCTGAGCTTTACATGGAGAGATATTCAAGGTTATTTATGTTTATACAAATAAGCATAATTGTTCATATTTATATAAATATTTTGATAAGCATACACAGAGAAACTGTTTGCTTTCTTGTGTAAGCTTACATCTGGCTAAAAAGTGAGCTACCAATATACATCTACATTGTACAGTTTACAAGAAATAATTTTTTTTTGTGAAACTTTAGACAGAAAATGAAATTCTGGGTTTGTGTGCATTCCAATATATTGCAGATATTTTGCTGATAACAATGTTTGTACCATTTTAATAGGTTTTATTGTTCATTAAATACGGTTATTTTTTTCTTGCGCTTTTTACATTTATTTCTCAGGAAAATGCTTTGGAATTTAAATATGTAGGCTGTTAGAGGTCTGGCATTCCATGTCAGAGAGGTGTTATGAGATAGTAACCGAAGTCAGTATCTCACCATAGCTTGTCACCAAAGCTGTCAATGAGTCGTAGACAAATCTCAACAGAAACAGAGACAAATCAAGAACAATCAGGGACACTTGTAAAATATAACTTTTGACTCAAGACATTAACAGTCTAAGACAATATAAATAAATATACATCTTTAGGAAGAAAAAGAAGTATATAACACTAATTTATGCCATTATTTATTAAACATAACTTAATTTTCCCCAAAAGTCAACCATTTTAGTAGAGATTAAGAGGGATAGAGGTAAGCTGAGTCAAAATCAAGGACATAACTGAAAACAGGGGATAGGTGAGAGGTATGCTAGTCACTGTACCAGTGTCTACTTCACTGACATGAGACATAGCTGAATGCAGTGCTGCATTTTGTTGCTTTTGAATAAGCCATGTGACACATCTTGAGAAAGTACGAATCCAACGAAAATCAGAGTTTCTAATCTCAAGCTATTCATAATGGCTTCAGAAATGATAATTTTCAGTTCCTTAGCAGAGACATGAGTGCTGTGAGTTCTGTAGGACAACTATATTTGAAAGACTGGAATGCATCTAATCACTGAGAAATCTAGCACAAGGTAAAAAATTGCTGCAATTGAATATCAAAAATAGAAAAAGTAACAAACATTGCATTGTTTTTTTTTTCTCCTTAGAACCAGAATTCATCAGCCATTTTCATGTAAATCTAATCCTGATATAGGAAGTAAAATGTATTGGTATGTGGTAATAAGTCAGTCCTCTTAAAGGATCAGAAGTTATAACCCTGAAAGATGAACTTATGAAGCACTGTCATGCAGTGTATTTGTCAGACTGGTTTTCTTATGTTTTGCTGGGGAAGTGGTGGAGGGGGGCTGTTAAATCTCAGTTATAATTTCATAAGTTCAGTTTCAGTGTTTAGGCTAAACGGCCATCAAGAAACACCACTTTCTCCAGAAATGGCTCTTATACTTTATCACCTGGTCAGGAGTCCAAGTTTCTTTTAAAAATGTCAAGGTTCTTTGAATGTCTCACACATAAAGTTGAAAAACTCCGGAACAATATAACAATTATATATTGATTTTTTACCCTAAGACTCCCAGTCTTAATAGCAAAGTTCATATTATTGTGTGTGTATTATTGTATACCTGTTAATCCCAATATTAAAGATAATTTGCAATACGAGATCAGGAAAACTCATATATGCTAACAGCAGCTTGCCATGGATAGACCTATAACAGAATGAAGATAAATATGCTTGTATTTAGCTCCATAATTAGTTTTAAGTACTATAAGTTTTAATGTATTTTCTTTGAACACATTCTAATATGTTCAGTTGTCTTTTAGTCAATATACAAAATATGTTATTGTACTCTATAATCGGTCTGATGCAAGTCCTAAATGCCAAAACCAAAGTGCTTTCATTTATTGTTGACAAATTCCTTAACAAGCATTTTATGTATTCAACATCCTTTGTGCTTATTAACTTAATGTGAGTTTTGAAAGAAAAATTTGATGTTATAGTAATCCCCATAATCTTTATACTCTTTAGCCTAATTGAGCTGAGATGACATTAAATATATGGGGAATCTAGGAATTTTGTTAGAAAAGTACATGATTTTACATTTAGCCAGGCTAAATGTAATGCCAGTTTTGATGGCTCACTTTCCTAATAACTGTAAATACTGGTTAAGTTTCTTAATATCGGTGCTACTTTGTAATATAAATCCAATGTTACAGTCATTAGCATACTTGTTTACCCAAAATTTATTATTGTTTGGAGAATCTGAAAAAGTTATGTTAAATCTAGTCCCCAATACCAGCCCCTGAGGAACTCCTGCTTTCACAGTTAAGTAGACTGAATGGTCATTATAAACCTTATAACACTGCTTTCTACCAGTCAACTTATTCAAGACCCACCTTAAAAAATAATTAATTTTAAACTCAAATACTTCACAATAACCTTGAATGGTAAGCAGTCAAAGCTTTGTCAAGATCCAAAAAATAACTCTTGGTCTCAGACCTAATCTAAGGCAATAGTTATTTATTTATAAACATTTATTAACATCAATCCTCCTTTAATTAATTCATGTAATTCAATATTGGTTACTTCTAATTTGTTCTCATACTTGTCCACAAGAACTAATAAGCATCCCTCAAGACACTTTCCCACTAGAGATGGTAAACTTATTGGTGTGTAATTTCTTTATTTGATCTTTCCTTCCCTTTTTATCAACTGGCATAACACATAATAATTTCCAGAATTCAGGAACTGTAATATATTCTCCAATACTTTATTAAATATGATAAAATATGAGCAATATTATCTTTGATAGTCTGTAACAGGATTACCTGGTATCATGTCAAGTCCTATAAAAGATGTTCCCTTTATTTTTTGAAAAGCATTAGAAATAATAGATTCCAAAATTATTGCACATGAGCTCGAAACAGAAATTCTGGGTATGTAATTATCTCCACAAAGATCAAGTCTAACATTTGAAAATTATATGTTAAATTCACTTGAAATTTTGTAAGGATCTCAAATGACTTCATGAATTGTAGTAATGGCTAATAGTTTATTGTTACTGGAGTTAATATATTTATAGAATGCTTTCTTATTAAAATAATTGCTAATCAACTTATTTTCATGGTTAGTTTCATCATTTTTAATTTTCAGGTTTGGATTCCTACAAATGCTAATATTTTTAATACCTGTTGGATATTTTTTACAGTTTTATAACTATGTATCCTCAATATCACTTTATTCCACCAAACAGGAAAATATTTTCATTTTCTTACAACTCACAGAAGCCTCAACACACTTGCATAGACATTTTTCAAATATCTTATACCCAAAATAATGTTCTGAGATTAAAGATAAATTATAACAATTAATGTTAGTAATTTGTGTTATTAAATTGTGATAGTCCAATTTATTATAAGTATACCTTTTCAGTGGAAGAGTAATTTAGTTGCTATTTCTAATGTGAAGGTTATAGTGTTATGATCAGACAAATGTAACATATAATGGATTATCGGACAACTTACTTTTTCAGGGGTATTTGTAACTATAATGTTAAGTGTATTGTTCCCCCTTGTATTAGAAGAAATCGGTTAAGTTATCCCATAAAAGGATGTAATATCAATAAATTCTCTTTCAAAAATAGATCAGTCAAAGGTGAAGCCTTTATATCCAAATATGAAAAACCAAAAACAGCTGAATAGAAAAATCCATAAATTATTTAATAGTCAAAAAATAAAATAACAAGTATCCAGTTAGCGCTTTTATCTCTAATCTTCAGACTTCTTCAGACTGAATATATTTAGCATTAGCAAGCATTTATATAATACCTAGTCATGTGATTAAATAAATTTTAAACAAAATCATTTGTTTAATTCTGGTGGATAACAAACATTAAAGTTAACTTGCCATAAATATTCTTTCCACCCCAATTCTTCCTCAGCTTCAAACGTATTGTCATAGCTTGCAACATAGTCTAATGCAATACATTGTAAACCCACTTTACATCTGGATGAAATGTAATGCTTGCATAACCTATTTTTGTCATTACCAGATGATGTTGCGTATTTATGGTCATGTATTCTCTTGTAAAGCTCTCTGGTTGTTCTATCAATTTAAAATGACACAAATAGCTAAAGCTTCAGTTTTGCAGTTGCAACTTGCCACTATTGGCATCTGAGGTGGATCATCTATGTCTTTATGTATCTTTGTTAATTCAAAGATCTTGCAACCTTTGTGGATATCCACCGTCAAAAATGTCTTAATGTCTTCAGTAATTCTTTCATAACTGTGCCATTCTTCGATAAATATAGCCATTAGTGAAAAATCTTTTTTTTTTTACTTAACTAAATAATATTGGCTTGTAATACTTGACATTAGGCAATAAATCTTTTTTTTTTTACTTAACTAAATAATATTGGCTTGTAATACTTGACATTAGGCAATAATTCAGGCATTTTCTTGTCATATATAGATCTGTTTACAAAACCAAAGCATTTCTTTTGTCAGCTTTAGTTACATTTTTAACAGGATTATAAAAAAATCTCCATTTTATGTTTTATTGTTTAACAGTTCAATAATTTGCAGTTCAGACAGAAAACATTCTAATTTAGTTCTAACTGGTGGGTTAAAAGTACTTGGTGTATGAAAAGGATTTGGTTTGTCACTGTCAGATTTGAATAAAAGCTATAACTTAATCTTTCTAAAATAATCCCATTAAACTGTGTATCACATCCACATATATCAATGCTCTGTGCTGGAACAAACTTCTATCCTTTACTTAGGTTTTGCAAGTTTCATTGCTGAGGGGTAGAGAAAACAGTTAACATCTGTCTATCTTACCTTCTCCAGGACTACTACTGCCCTTTCCTGTTCTGTTGCTGCCACTTGTGCTGGGAAGTTCTTGATGCTGTAACCTCCACCTAAATTCTGTTTGAAGTCCCATTTTGTTTGTAAACTTGGACAGGCTGCTATATTATTAGATTTGTTGTTTTTTTAAGATTCTTGGTTGACCTTGGTTACCTTCAGTACATTGTGCTAATGTTTCACAGTGTCCTTCACTTTCATTTTGAACTTGTCTAAGATCATTTCCTGTTTCCTGAAGTCTGTCCTGCTCAAAGTCAGCAACCCAGTCAGGGTCCTGATTAAAATAAGCCGCACCTCCTTCATATTCCTTCTTGTCTCTTTGAAACATTATTTTTCATTTCAATAAAATGTAATTTTCTTTGATAATCTTATCTTGAATGATGTTAAATTTAGCTTCAAAGTTTTCACTTGTAACATCGTCTTTAGTAAAAAAAAATTAATATTTTTTTTCACTTAAAAGACCATTCTTTCTTTGTTTAAATTTATGAGCATTTCCACATACTTATTTTAATCACATGACTAGGTATTATATACATGTTTGCTTATACTAAATGTAGTCACTCTGAAGAAGTCTTGAGGTTAGAGACACAAAACGCTAACTGAATCCTTGTTATTTTAATGTTTTTTTTATTTTGTGACTATTAAATAAGCTCTGGGGTTTCCTATTCAGCTGTTTTTCTTTCAAAAATACATTTGGTGGACAAACTATTCCATTGAATTCCTAGATCACCTACGAGTGAAATAGTGCCCTTTCTATCAAGGGAATTTCCCAGGTTCAATAAGTATTCTCATTCAGTATAGCTCTCCTTTCTTGAGGAACGATACATTAAAACCAAATAAGTGTATTTTGAGCACTCATCAAAAAGTTGAAATGTTTCAAAATCTGTTGTCTGTTATACAAGACGAGAGGATATGGTCTTGTGAACCTATAATGCCACCCCCAAATATTTTGCTGCAAGAACTCATTTAACAAAATCTTTCAAACAGAAACCAGAAGAATATCATGTTTTGTTATAGCAATTATTTTGTATTCTTTTGTAATTAAGCTAGTTAGTTTGCTTCTCAAACTCCTGGCATTGCAAAAAAAATACTTAAATCAATCAGGCTTTCTATATCTAATATTTGATTTGATATTCTGTCTTTCTTCTAAAAAACTGTCAATTTGGTCAATAATTTTTCCAGCTATGTATGATGCTCCATGTGAATTTAAGTGTAGCTTGTCCCTCAAGTAAAAGTTATAAATACTTTCTTACCAATACTTGTGAAAACAGAACTTGGAACGCTGGAAAGACCCAAAAGCACAATAGTTCCTTAACGCAACTTTATTGTAGAACAAACAGCATTTTCACCACACTCAATAGGTAGCTTCTTCAGAGGCCAAACATTTTAGCATAATAAATATTCTCAATGCCATTACATCACTTCCTGGAGTTTAACAACTTTTCGGACATAAAACATTTTAGAGAAAGATACTTTTACAAGCTTTTTAGACGTGCAACATTATGAATAAGTCGCTTTTATAGAAAACTATTAAAATGGATGTAAAAACAAAGTACATCCAAAATTAATTCATCAAAAATTAATTAAAACAATTATACACAAAATGTAAAATATATATCTAATTAAAAAATATATTGAAGCTTAACCAACTATTTAATATAAACAAAAAAGTTAATGATCTTAAAAATCTAAATATAAATGCATGCCTATTAAAACATGTTATGAGATTGTATAATAAAAATATATATATCTCTTTAAAACATGAGTGTTCAACCTACAAAAAACACTGTTAATGAGAGGGGAATATTTATACTTATGTAAATCTACAAGTAGATGCACTGCACGAAACCATTTTTGAATGAGTTGTTCATTAATAGGGGTTATCCCCTAAATTTAATTGATGACTTGGTTTTTGAGGTAGAGTCTAAGAGAACAAAAGGCTTTTATAAGCCACTGCTTGATGGTGAACAAGTGGATAGTTCTAAGATAATGAATGTTCCGGACACCTCAGTTTCTTCTTCCACTAGGAGTTCTAACGTTACCACTTCTGAAATGAATACATTGCGTTATCCAAGTAGTTTTATTACTACTTTTAATTTAAATTCCAGGCTTATTGCAGGAATTATTAATAAGAATTGGTATTTCATTTCTAGTAACCCCTTATTATTAATAGTATATAAAAGAGGAAGTAATATTAAAGAATTATTGCAGAGGGGTCCAGGAAGTAACACTTACAATAGAGTTAGGGGATCATTTGCATGTGGTTTATGTAACTGGTGCAATGTTATAAAGACAGGTAGTTCTTTTTGTATAGGGCAGAGAAAATATGACATTCAATTTAAGATCAACTGTGACACTAAATCAATTATTCATGTGGCTTTTTGCGTATGCTGTCCAGCGTTCGATGTCGGAAAGACCGACAGGAAATTTAAAGAACGCATTTACCAGCATTGTTATGCCATCAGGAACAGCAAATGCACATTGCAACTAATCCAGGACACAGTTTCCTTTTCATGGGTATAGATCATATACCCATTTCTATCAGAGGTGGACCAATTTCTCTATTGTTAGAGAACCGTGAACTGGTGTGGCAACTCAAGCTTGACTCCTTTAATACACCTGGTCTTAATGAAAGCTGTAACATAGCACCAGTTTTAAAATATAAATCTTATTTGAGATAATTAATTATTGGTCCACTCTTGATATATGATATTATTATCATCTTTTGGTTTCGTGCAGTGCATCTACTTATAGATTTACATAAGTATAAATATTCCCCTCTCATTAACAGTGTTTTTTGTAGGTTGAACACTCATGTTTTAGAGAGATATATATATTTTTATTATACAATCTCATAACATGTTTTAATAGGCATGCATTTATATTTAGATTTTTAAGATCATTAACTTTTTTGTTTATATTAAATAGTTGGTTAAGCTTCAATATATTTTTTAATTAGATATATATTTTACATTTTGTGTATAATTGTTTTAATTAATTTTTGATGAATTAATTTTGGATGTACTTTGTTTTTACATCCATTTTAATAGTTTTCTATAAACTTATTCATAATGTTCTAAAAAGCTTGTAAAAGTATCTTTCTAAAATGTTTTATGTCCAAAAAGTTGTTAACAAACTCCAGGAAGTGATGTAATGGCATTGAGAATATCTATTATGCTAAAATGTTTGGCCATGTTTCAACTTCCTCTGAAGAAGCTACGTTTTCACCAGTTTGTTTCTTGTTGTTCGGCTGTTTTATTATTACCAATACTTAATTGGTTGTATATTATAAACCAAAGTGAGTTGTCTTAACTGATTTTTAAATGTATGGGTTTTAGTGTGCACGTAATCTGTCCATGAATGAGGCTAACTGCATAATTTCACTCAGCACGTAATTTAAGTTTTTCCAGATACACAATTATATCCAAAATAGACATACTCCTTTAAACTATATGAAGAATTCTAAGATCATTAATCTATGTGTGAATTATAAATGCATCATATCTTGATTTTAACAATCTTTGCACATCATTTTCAGTCTAGACAAGACTGATATTGTATGTGAGTTCTTATCCAACTTAATTCCCTCAAAACAGGTATGAACACAGAATCATGCAAAATTAACATTTTTTCTCCTCCTTAGAAAATGATGTCATTTTTATATATACTTGATTAATAAAAGTATCTGTGTAGCCATTCCTATCCTGTACTACGTTATGAGTAGATTTTTGATCAGTTTCCTTCTCATAATATTCTTGTAACAGGTAATTTCCTTATATAATAAGTGTTCTCCTCCTGCTTCACATCCTGATGGCTCTTATTCAGCACACTGTGCAGTCTATATGCCATTTGCTCACTTCTCTGATTCAACAACACTATTATGAAACACTGTTACTTCAGGGTAATGCCAACTAACTTTGTCCAAAATATTAAAAAAAAAAATCAACCAAAGCACAGAGAGCCACAGTCCTATTCTAATATGGAAATATTTTATTGAACATATTCATCTTTATTCAACTGAGGACTTCAACAGAATAATGCCAAGTACAAATGCTAAATAAGTTAAAACAATCACATGATCACAATGTTCAACCATTAAGGATCAACATAAACCATATGTTAATTAATACATTGTCATGTTCCAACAATGTAAATAGATGGATAAAAATGCAGATAAACATTTAACCACCTCAGAGTATTACATTTGTTTAAATATTTGAATCTTTATAGCCTTGCAATACGTAGTTTCAATATATTATTAATTGTTACTGCTTCATTCAAACCAGGAACTAGTGTTGGCTCTAACAATAGCTGCCAGTGCAGCTCCCTCTGTTCAAGAACAGCTTGCCAGTCACCTCTTTTTACTTGGGGTGCTACCCTTTCTAAAATAAAAGACAGATTTATCAAAATAAGAACACAAGATGGAATGTTTATAAAAAACATTATTACTGTCCCCATTTTGTATACTATATAAATGTTCATAAATATGCTGTTTCAATGGTGTCTGTCTTACCTATATAAAAGGCTTGACATGACTTGCATGTAGCCAAATAAACAATCCCTGATATATTGCAATTATACTCCCCGCTACCGTATTTTTCAAATATTTGGCTACTTCCACTTCAGATGCTACATTAATAAATGGGCAGTAGGAGCACACACCACACAAATACATTTTAAATTGGCCTTCTTTTGTGTTACCACCTGTCTCTAAAATATTTTTCAAATGTCTTCCCTTTTAAAAAATAAAGTAATATCACCATCCAATTTATTCATTAGCCAAGATGAGAATTCATCTGTAATTTCCAATTTTTAATCATAATTCCCTTAATTTTACCACTAACATGGATAAATGGTAAAATCATTATGCTATCAAACTTAAGTAGCATTTGTTAACATTGTTCTTTAAAACACCTCCTCTTAAAATAGGTTTAAACAATTTATTCTCTTTTATGAATAATCTCTCTTAAACAAATTATCTTTTTTTGTTCTCATGGATGGTAACTGCTAAAAAGCAAATATGAATTGGAAAACTTAGATTTACAATAAATACATAATTCAAATATAGCAGCCATATTTTTATAAAGCATATCACAAACATTTACTGTTAATATTTGCCTTCTAAGTAAACTTAAAAAAATCCATAGTACTCTTAATATAAACCATGCATTTGTTAAACTATTAAAATTCCCCCTCCCATAGCAAAATTATATCTTCCAAAACTCCATAATAAAATTTTATATTGCAGAAAAAGTCAGACTTAAACAAGAAATTAGTCTACCAAACAAAATAATTTACCTATATGTGTGTTTAAGCTGCACGCATAGTTCCACCTCTTATTTATCTAAAGATTTAAACTCAAAGAAAAAAATGCTATATAAATCAATTTCATAAATAATGTTAAGTTCCTAATAGCTCTATTAGAAAGTTTATCAAAAGTTGTTAATGCTAATGAAAACTAATCTAGTCTAATTCTGTGTGGTATAACGGAAAATAAGTTCTTTACATCAATAGTTACCAGTAACATCCATGCCTCAACCACAACATCATGCAGTAACTGTAAAAAGTCTTTTAGAATGTGTTATTTAAGAAAATGATTTTAATTTAGATTTGAAACATTTAGCTATAGGTTCTGTTTTACAGCCTGCAGAGGCCACAATAGGTCTCAAAATTGTATCCAAACTAATCGTAAGATCTTTTTGTTGTATAAAATTACATGGAACTAATTTAGTAATTTGATTGAGCTGGTTTAGAACTCATGTCTGTCCTCATGAAACATAATGCAACTACGGAATCTCTAGTCAAGGAGATCAAGGAACATGAGGTATTTATTACTAATGACTTCTATTTGAAAATAAAGGTTATACATTGGATAATAGAATTCAGAGAATTGCTGCTAACTGTAAAAAGAACTTTGATATGTAAGAATTTAATTAGGGGCATGAAAGATTGAGACTGGCAATGTATATCCATTAATTAAGAGAGGAAAGGGCATTGATTATAATATGAATGGGCAATTTTATGGTGATCCCTACTCCCTCTGGGTAATGATTTTCATGGGGAACCTGAGTCTTCTGATGATAACACCAGTGATTTTTTTTTTAGTTTTCCCCATTAATACCTTTGGAAAGGTGAGTGCAACAGAACAACTCAAAGAATTTATTCAGTGCAAGAGAGGGGAAACCTATGGGCAGGCCCCAGAGGGGAGGAAAGAGAGGGAAGAAATTCCATTAACTGATCTTGTTGATTCTGAAGAGTTTATATTTACTTTTACTGGTTTTAAAATTTGCAAATACAGTAATTTGGAAGTTAATGATACCTATGCTATATTACTGCATAAGGGATTTATCTTTTGTTCCATACACCAATTGATTTGGTTGAGTTGATCATTGAAATGAAATTATTTGTAAGGAAAGTGAATATTTAATCACTTTTTTGATGGTAAATGTGAAAGTGTTTTTATGATTTAGAAAAGAAAAGTACTTTCAACCATACAATGAACCCCTTATTAAATAATTATGAAATTATTTGTGAGGTGGAATTAGGGATTTTTATTGAGCAAAGTAAGTGCTCTATGTTTTACAGTTTAACTAAGGAAGTGGAACTAATACAGCCTTTGAGACATAATCTACCTGTTCATGTGATGAAATATGATAAGGAAGGGGTTATTTGAAGGATGTGGTTTAATATAACCAAAAATTCTTACAATTGTGTGATCAAGGGAATTGTACTACTCTTTACATGAAAGAAGTTGAGATTGCATTTAGACCTATTGAAATGATATTTAATAGATCTTCAGACATTTAATAAATCATTACAGGAAGAATATAATTATGTGACTGTCATTAAACCTATTATTTCTTCCTTTTTGGTATTCCTATGATGATTTATAAGAATATTTCGGATCCACCTCTGAGATCTATTTTGTCTTCTGCAGGTACTAAAACAGAACCTATAACTAAATATATCAATTTTAAATTAAAATCATTTTACTTAGATAAATAAACACCACATCATCAAAGGCTCTTGGACCTTTTCACAGGTACTGCATGATGCTGAGGTTGAGGCAGGGACATTACTGGTAACTATTGATGTAAAGTTATACCACATGGAATTGGTCTAGATAGGTTTTCATTAACATTAACCTCTTGATAAACTTTCTAATAAAGATATTAAGAACTTAAGCTTATTAATGGAATTGGTTTTACATAATTTTCTTTGAGGGTAAAATCTTTAATCATTTAAGGGGTATCACTAGGAGTGCAACTTCAACACCCATATCTGTGAACATTGTTATGTTGTATTGAGAACATTTTGTGTTTGTGTGAATTTTTTTTGCAATGTAAAATTTTATTCCAGATTTTTAGATGATATAATTTTGCTACAGGAGGAGGAATTTCAGTGGTTTAACAAATATATGATTTATATTAACAGTAAGATGGATTTTTTTGAAGTTTTACTTATGAGATGAATGTAAACAGTATTATGTTTTTTTCATGTCATGGTGTATAAAAATATGGCTGATAGGAACTTTGAATTATCTATTTATCATAAACTTATATTTTCAAATTCCTGCTTGTTTTTAGCATTTACCACCCACCTGAAAAATTGTTTGATTAAGGGTTAAATGGTTAGACTCCTTCAGATGATTTCTGAAAGGTATATATTTGAAAGTGAAATAAACATATTTAAAGATACATTGGATGAGATAGATTACCCAGCAGAATTGGTTGAAAATGAGTTTATTCATAAGAGGATCATTTCTTAAATCTATTTTAGGAGGGGGTGTTTTAAAGAACAATGTTAACATAAATGCTACTCTAAAGTTTGTTAGAGCAATGATTTCACTACTTAGCCATCTTAGTAGTAAAATGAGGTAATTATGATTAAAAATGCTGGGCTAAGGAAAAAATGGACAGTGGTATGTTTATTTTCAAAAGAGGAACAAATCTGAAAAATATTTTTAGAGACAGGTGGTAACACAAAAGAAGGCCACTTTAAAATGAATATTTTGCTGCATGTTAATACTGCCCATTTATTAAAGTAGTAGATAAAGTGGAATTAGCTAATTATTCAGAAAAAATACTCTAAAGGTAAATATAATTGCAAAATATCAGGGTTGTTTATTTGGATATATGTAAGTCATGTCAATCCTTTTGTACAGGTAACACTGAGAGATCCTTAAAATGGCATATTTATGAACATTTGTATATCACATGCAATAGGGACAGTAATAATGTACTTTAACAACATTCCATCTATGTTCTAATTTTGATATATATAATTTAAGTTTTTTAGAAAGAGAATCAATCCTAGTTAAAGAACTGACAAGTTGCTCTTGAATCATCTATTAATAATACAGTAAAAGTAAGTGCTGCAAGGCTATAAAGTTTCAAGTCATATTGTTTTAATATTTTTTAATACTTTGATATGGTTAAATATTTATTAATGGTGTTTTTTTTTATTTATACTTATGGTGGATGACAATTACTGCATTAATTAACATACAATTTATTATGTTTAGTATTGGTTGAACATTGTGATTGTGTGATTGTTTTACTTATTTAGTCTTTTTACTTGACGATTGATTATTCTGAAGAAGTTCTCAGTTGAATAAGGATGAAAGTGCTCAGTAATATAGTGGCATATTAACATATCATTTTGGTTTTCCTGTGATCCAGTCAGTTAATGTTTTTTTATTTTTATTTTGACTAATTTTGTTGCCATAAGTCATGCTGTCTACAAAAATGTTTAGGCGTGGTGATTTCACTAGATAGTTGAACCACCTGCCCCTAAACATGTTCACTTTATCCATAGCTTTATCCAGTCGAGCTTCAAGAATGCATGATTCATCAGACATGAATCTGTGTTCACTGTCAGTAGAATGCCCATTTATTGTTTCACCCATATTAACAGTATCCAGGTCTTTAAAAGTGGATTTTGTATACTTGTTATAAATACCTGCTTTTAGCACCTTCTTTTTTGACCACTTGATCATATACATCTGGAAACATCTGTCTGGCCCTGAATTGTCATGGTCCAGCACCTTCAACAATGATGTGGCAAAACTGCATCCTGCTTAGACAAAAAATGTGCAAGTGAATATCATACCTGATGCCTACAAGAAGTTTCCTTTTTTACAAGGCATTCCATATTTTTGTATCGGTCTGTAATATTTTTTTTTCGGCCATTATCTGTAAAATTAAAGCATTTTTGTTGCATTCTACTTTGTGTTTGACTGTGGTGTATTTGTATTTTCATGGTTTACCCTTAGCATACCTCTCAGCTGTACAGATTTTTGCAGAATGTCAGATTTTTGCCTCATATTTGTTGTGTGTTCCTCCTAAAATCTGTGCTTTTCTGGCAAATAACTGAGGATTGAAGTCATTAAATAATGACAAACATTTGAGTTTTAAGACTCCACAACCTTCAGAAAAATTCATGCTAATGCAACACCTATTATTCTATCAACTTTCTAAGTTTGTAAGAGCAATATTTAAAATGTGTCCCTTTTTGTCCCCCCATCATTTTAGGCTTTGTCCAGATTTTTTGCTCTAAGAGGTTGAAAGATATAAGCCTGAGCTGTCTCTTGTTCCTCATGTTTGAGTTGCATCTTGTAAATCAAGGTTCAAGATGCAGCTTATTTGTAATAATTGTATTGATCTTGCATTTAATATAGGATGTTCTTAAAATTCCATTCAGAAGGTTAATATCAAATGCAGTCCAGCTTGCCTTTTGTCTTTGTCACCTCACAAGTTCAGTATTAGCTCTGCTTAATCCTTTAAGAGGGAAATTTTCTGAATTAATTTGCTAAGTAAACGAACTAACAGATACAGTAATTCAGTGATAAACCTTGGTCACTATGCCAGCTGTGATCCAAGCACAAGCTTCAGGTTGCACAGATGAGTAGTATTAGGATTTTAATTGTATTGATTATAATGTGAAGCTTCTTGGTTGATGTAGTAGAGATAGCATATGAATCTAGACATGCTGAATAATTTAAAAAAGCATCAATAAACCTAAGCCAATAATTGTGAATAAAACTGAAAATTTAATTTCACTGTTTGAATAATTTGTCATGTTTTAGACATTAGCAACATATGACGTGTTCAAATTTATGGAGATTTTGGCTGTCAAAGTAACAATTTTATTCAGCTACAATTTAACATAAATTTACACCTTTTTAGCTTTTCCTTTGGTTGCTTTTAAAGGTATAATTTTCTCAGAAAATGAAGATTAAATTAAGGTATAGTGCAATGAACAATTCACAATTATTTATGAAAGTGTTTCAGTTTTCCTGACATTTCACAACATTGTCTTATAAATTATCATCATGACTTGAAAACTGTGTACAGGTAATGCAGCAGTTAGAAATGCATTTAATTTTAATTACTGATGTATATGGTGAGCAATCTTTTTTTTTTTGGGGAAACCATTTCCTTCTATTCTTAGGCTTCAGTCTGACAAATATACTATCCTCATATGTATCACTGTATTCGGCAAAGTTTTTTTTTTTTTTTATCTCTACAGGGCTCGTTCTAAAGTATCCTGCTTCTCTTGCATTTTTTTTCATGCTCAAAATGCTATGGCCCTTTTGGTATATTCCTAAGTGGAGATTCTATGGCCATTGCTTTAATCATGGGGCATCTTCTGTTTGTTTTTTGCATTTGTTAGTCATTTAGCTCACTGAGATCTATACAGGGAATATAAAATGCAGAGACAGTGGGCATTAGGGGTTGGTTTATTCAGCACTGGTCTTATACTGTGTGGTGTTGGTATTATTACCATTAATAGTGATGTAATTACCAGATTAAAATACTGAGTCCTTTCTTTGCGATTAAGTCTTAATTGGTGAAATTTTTCAACTTGAATCTGGTTCAGTAAGCATTTGTTTTAAGCAAACTGTTACATTGTCAATAGCTTAAAGGAAGTCCATCTGCTGCATTTTAGTGTTCTTTGCATTTGTTTCAAGAATGGGAAAGGCACATTATTATTTTTTCATATCTAAACTAATTCTGCATTTTAGGTAAAGGGCTTGACATGTTTATACCATTAATCTATAGTGGGCAGAACATTTACATTTTACTTGTGACTGAGTTTTCTAGTGCTCCATGTTGGTCAGAAATCTGGTGCGCAACAAGTGTAGAATAAACAGTGTCAGTGGGATTGGCACTGAAATCTTCAATAAGACCTTTTAGAAAGCAGACTTTTGCCAGGTGTTGGTCGGTTGCTTGATCCTACAAAGATCAAGGAATAGCTGACTGAGCTTTGATTGTTGTTGCTCTTTTTTGCTTGCATATTCCATATAGCAAATACATCCCACATTGTGGTTTTGCTTTGCATGTCGAAGACTGCAGCTTCCCCAAGAAAGAGCAAGACCATTTTTCCTTCTGAAGAGATGCAGTGATATCAGAGTGACAACAGTAAAGAAAAGTCGTGTGAAGGGATACAGGGTGACACTGGAATTTTGTGTTGTGTATTTGTTTCTAAGATGACAAGGTTTGTCATTCTATGTGCATGCAAGTAGTGACTTACAATGAATTTAATTTAGAGAATTGTATTGCTAAATGTTTACCTTCAAGGACTCCTACTAGATCTAGTCTTTCCCAATCTTAAGGCACCCATCAAGACCAAGAAAGGTGGTAGATTACCTCAAGGTACTGCCTTTTCCACATGTGGCAACAAAGACCACCATTACTACTGAGGGTGATGAAAAAGAAAAATGTCGCCAGTTTACTTTAAAGGAACCATCGTAGCCATTCACAGTGACCATGTTGTTCTTGGCACATATGATTCCTCCTATGTAAGCCCCAGTAGTATTGTCTGGATAAAGATACAGGGAAATTTCCCAACAGAGGGCACAGGACAGTGGTGTTGACAGTACACCGCAGAACTGAAAGAATAATCTTCACCTGTGGGTTTCATTAATCATATGGATAAAGCTAGGAATGGAATGGGACATGGTGGAAATATGAAATGCAGCTGCTGAACTCTGATAAAACTGCAATGCAGTCATAAGTAACACTAATTAGTATGATCATAATACAATGACAATCACTAATGCTCAAAGCAAAGAATTTTTTTCTAGGTGTATCTTCACCCCCTCCCAACATAGATGCTAAGTCCCCATGCCTCTACTATTTATATATGCTAATCCAGATTCCCTATACCTGTGAATAAGATACACTTTACATGGCAAAGACCTTGGTATGAAAATCTGTGAGATCACACTCTTATGAGAACACCTTAGAGTGTTGATAACTAGTGATAACACTTGTGACTGGTCACAAATCCTCATCACTAGAATGAGCTCTATAAGGTAAAGAGTCTAATGTTATTGTTGGTGTAAATATGGACTACTTAGCTGGAAAAGGGACTAAAGTCCCATAGTATTAATGTGATGAATCAATCACAAATATTTTATTTTTTTTCTAGAGCCGAAAAAGAGTAGCACAAGTAGTAATGTTGCCCACATTGGGAAAAGTTTGAGACTTGACAATATTGATGATCAATAAATGAAAGAAAAAGTGCTGCAAAATGTGAGACTTCAATTTCATTGCAGACTCAAGCTCCACTTTGTAGTGCTACAATTATGCAGTGGTTTACAAATAACAATAAAAGGAAAACAAGTTCCTAGTCAAGTTTACGTTTCATTAGCAAGGATGCACACTGGTTATCAATAAAGTAAAGTAAAGCATTAGTAAAATGTCAGCCTTCTCCACCTCCCAAAAACATGTTGGAGTCTAAAACAAACTCCTAAAGAAGGTGGAAGTGTAGAAAGCAAGTGATCAGTTCATATAATGAAGTCATACTACACATGTATAATGCAAATCATGTAACCTCTGTCAAAAAGTGGATAGTAAGGACTACCCTTTACAATAGTATTAATGAAAAATTACCTGAATTAATGATATTATGGAAAAGTGCTTTTTTAATCTGATGGTTACAAAGACATGATGCATAAAGAACAGGGACTAGGATGTAAACATACAGGGGAGCACATTTGTATAAGGAATAAGGTAGTTAATTAGGAAAATGAGTATCTGTTTGCATAACATAAAGGATTAAGAAAAGGAGAAGTTGTCAGCATACCTAAGGAATCAGAGAAGCAAAACAATGAGTAAACATGCTGTAAAAGTGGCATCGTGGATCCCACCGGAGACCAGAAATGGTAGGCTAATCCACATATGGAATGTACACATAAGCCTCATCATGTCAAAGAAAAAAGTAACAAAGGGCTAGCATTCCTAGAATGAATAAGAAGGGGTATTATTATTAATGGTTGACTTTCATGTGAGCTATGTGAAATGTAACATCTTGGTTACAACTACATCAAACTGATAATCCAAACCAAACAGACACCAGGGATCCACAGGCACTAAGCGTTTTAATGATAGACCGGAACCAGCACGAACATGTACCAATGTAAAAGCACACCAAAGCACACCAAATACGATTGTATTTGGTGTGCTTTGGTGTGCTTTTACATTTTTGTACACAACTACATCAAAGACTAGGTCTGTTCCTGGTGTTCTAGTTAATCTCAGATGGCTAGTATTGCAGCCTACTGAAAAGGGCAGTTTTGGATACAGTGAAGCCAAATGGAGATAGCAAAGGTGAGTGACTGACATTGAAGCAGACTGGCATTTGAACATAAGCCATCAAACATTGTTAATCATTAGCTTTAGTATAGACTTAGTCTAATCAAAAAGGAAGGCACTGAAGTTCAGGAAAGCTGATTCTGAAAAAAAGTAAATGAGTGTGTCAGAAACACCCTAATAAAATCCGCACTGATGTCACAGAGGGATATAATTTGGACTATTGCCCAGTTAACTTAAGATTAAGTATTGACTTGGATGTTTGACAGTGCAGACACACAGAATGGGCATGTTTGTCCAGGGAGAGGTGGGCAAGTACTGAGCTCTGGAGGAGGCCAGCACTTAGTAGAGAAAAAACAGACTATGGTATGTAGGAGGGCTGAGGGGTTGTGGTGCTCTAAGGATACCGGACAGGTATGTTCTTAAGCCACTAGTAAATGCCACCCAGTATAAAGCTGTGGAGATAACATGCTAGAAGGGACTGCATGATTGCAAAAAAACGATCCTTTGCAGTATGACTGCTCCTCACTTATCCCATCCACTCTCCAGTGACTGGTGATGCAGCCAATGTAGCCTGCCATCGAGTGGAGGCCTCCACCATACCTCTCAACTGTTTTTCCCAAAAATGTCAACATTTTTGCCTAATATTTTTGGCCTGTTTGTCATAAAATCTGTGGTTTTCAGGCAAATCACTGGGGTGATCAGAGGACTGAATTAAAATATGATATACATTTGAGTTTCAGACTTCATACCCTTCAGAAAAATGCATGCTAAGACAAATCCTGTTCTATCAATTTTCTAAGTTATAAGAGCATTGTTTAAAATCCGTTTTTTTTTTTTTACCATTGCCCCTCCCCCTCATTACATCAGGCTTTGTCCAGAATTTCTAGTGCTAACAGTCTTAAAAGTATGGCATCCACTTACAGATGCTATCCCAAGATAGGGATTCCCCAGTATAGTTCACTCCAGTATGACAACGAGGAATTGGGAGCTGAAGAGATTGAGAAAATTGGGTGTAAATATTGAAGAATTGAGAAGTCAGTGATGATGGGAGCCAAAAAGAAGCTTAAAAAAGAGCAATCCTAACTAATAGGTTTCATGGGAATAATAAATCATAACAACCATCTCATCCTCATTACTGTATTAATTTGGCTAACACAGTGCTTTGATATGCTCAGTTTCGCTCATCACTAGGTTATCAATAGATTCTTTGAAGGATGAAGTCACATTGATGCTGACCACAGAGATTCAAGAAAACCAACAGGGGCTCAATTGCTGCTGGTTGTAAGAAAACAGGTAATGATGTAATTTAGGGATTTCCATTCTGTAGTGTTATGGGCAGCATTATTGACCTGGCTATTCTCTGGGACCTTCAGAATTAGTGAGTTATTCTAGTGACTGTGATGTGCTAATGTTGTGGTAATAAGTTTGAATGTGCTAGTTTGGTTAAGAAAATCAAAATGGACCAAATCAGAGGTGACCATCAAATTTCCATATGAAAGTCAGACAACTTGGGTTCCTGTCCAGTTCACTGGGCCACGGGAACACAAAAAAAGTTTAGGTGAAGTTTAGTCTCCGGTTTCGTTATTCTGGCATCCTACTGGCCAGCCTTTGTCACCCTCAAATGCTAAAAAAAAGGTGCTTGTTGGCCAAGGCATCTCTCATGATGGCTGTACTTCTCATCCTTATAAAATAGGGGGAGCATTTGATTTATCCAGGAATGGGCAATCTGTTGAGTTGATAAAGTGTGCAGGAAGATTATTATTGGATCCTTTTCTGTTACACTAGGTGATTGTGTAACCATTTGAAATACTGTGACTCACTAGAGTGAGCCCTGAAACACAGGGACTGAAGGACCAAAAAAGGGACTTACACACATTAAGCCTGAGATGGCCATTTCTGAGAATATTTTCTTTTCTCTGAGGTATGCAGATTTTGAAGTTGGTATATATAAGTTCAGTGGGAGGGGGTTGCCCCACTGCAAAAAAAAAAAAATAAAGGAGAAGAGAGATTTTTGAGATTCACTCTTTTCCTGGATTTTTGGTCTTTTTTTATCTTGTCAGCATCAAACATTTCAATAGGAAGTTGATGATTTTATGTATATTTTCATTTTTTAGGTCCATGCCTGCTTCAACTTGATCATAGGTCACTCTACAGAGTAACCTACACAGCATCCACAGACCTAATGGCATGATTCTTAGTCTCAAGTCATGCTCATTGGAGGGGGCCCAAGCTTATGGCTTCAGTTATTGCCATTGATCAAGAATTTGCTTACCTTCAACTGCGTACCTAATACAGTAATTCTTTTAAGTGACAATGGTCTGTGTTACATACCAAAATTGATTCTTCTCAGTAAAATCTTGGCTGATTTGGTCATTTTATGCCAAACATTCCTTCTTAAACAGGCTGATCATCCACCTAACCAACATCAATAAGGAGAGATGCCTGCAAACCTGCAGTGATTGAATTTACCCATCAATTTTTGAACAATAGCGTAGCCAGAGCAGCCAAGCAGATTGTTTTTTGAGACTGATCATCCTCATCTGGGAAAACTGTATCCATATTTCTCATACTGAGGGCATTCACTAGTATGATTTGGGTTGAGATTTGTTTAATTTGCTGTTAGCTCTTCATGTTCAGGATATAGTTTAAAAAAAATCAGTAATTCACACAGTTGTGAACTGTATACATTTTGATTTAGAAAATGGGGAACAAAAAGCAGAATATGTGAATGGGCAAGTGGCTTTTGTGGCCTTTTTAGCACCCTTTCATATCCCCTTTGCTTTATTGATTTGCAGGTGGTAGTACCTCCCCCCAACACACACACACACACACACACACACACACACACACACACACACACACACACACACACACACACACACACACACACACACACAGGGTGGAGAGTCTGGACAGATAGTCATGATTCACAGTAGAGCTGTTGAGGCACTGACTTATGTTGTTTCCCTTGCCAGGATTGAACTATACTGGCAACAAGGCTATTCCATCATTCAGTACACAGAATAGAAAACAATATGTCTATGGCAGTAGTGGTAATCAAAACTCGAAGCACTGTTTAGTTTATTTCCCCTGACTTGTGCTTAAAAGTGCTCCATTTATATGCAACTATAGCCATTTGTTGTTTCTTTCACCTTCAGTTGTATAGCCTAACTAATAATCTTCAGTTAATATCAGAGGCAAGATGTGATACACTTAATATTACTGTAGGGGTAGTTGAAAATTTAATGCTATGTGCCACATACATAACTGGTAAAATTTGAGACTTGTTTTTTTTTACTCCTATACACGAAATAAAGATTAATGTACAGTACCAGAGTAAGGTTTGATCAATGAAGCTTTTTTGTTCATTTTATAACACTTTGTTGACTTGAGCATTTTAGTGTAAGGGACATTAAAGAACAAATTATAAAACCCAATTCACTTTACTGTAACTGCTATAAGGGTATGTTGTTTAAAATCTCTGGGTTATTTGATTTAAGTAGTAAATGGTACAAAAGATGAAATGACTTAATAGCAGTCGGCACACAATTTCTGTTTATTATCACATATTAATTTGCATGAAGTTTTATAGACTGTAGGGATGCAGAGGTGTAGCTATGAAATAGTGCAGACAATGTCTGTTGATGATACCATGGAGGGGACAGCAGAGGCTCTCCCTTCTTACTACTTTGGTGTTGCTCACATGCTGTGCCTGTACACTTCTAGACTAATCAGCACATAGAAGAAGGGCTAGACCTTCACTACACATCCAGCCAGATTCCAAAGGATCCTGAGAGGCAGCTGTTCTACTGCCCTGCATTCTTCTCCACTAAGATTTGCCTTTGTGCTTGCTATCATGATTTCTGTCCACTTCTTTCTCCACTCTTTGCTCATTCCATGACTAACACTTTCCCTTTATTTCCTTATTGATGTCTGAGTGAAATGTTCATTCGGGATTTCTGCATTTTTTCTGTGGTCCATGACTTTCCTCTCATGCTAACTCAACCTGGCCTTGTCTATCCTTGCCTTCATGTTTTCTACAATGTATCTTAAAACACCTAAACCCTTCTCTACATTTTGTCTTTGAAGAGTAATTTGAAGTACCTGTTCAGTATCCCATTTCTTCCCTGCATGTCATGGTCTTGCTACATCCTTGCCCTATGCGGTATTATCTGTCTGTGCTTACTTAATACCATGAAAATGCATCTGTCCTCTTTCTTGATACCTTCTGGAAACACCACTTTTGGCTTTCCCTCTTTAATGTTTTCAATTTCTTTGTCATCTTTCTTGCTTCCTTTACCTTCCCAGCTTATGCCTCCCTTCCATCTCATGCCTTGATTGCTAGGCTCCTATTCCTGCAAAGCCTCAGTGCTCTTCTCATCTGTTTTCTCTTTCTTCCTTGTACTCTTGTCTATAGTTCTCAGTATTGTATCCTCACTTACTGCATGCCCTTTACTCTGCATCCTCTATAGTCCTCAGTATTGTATCCTCACTTACTGCATGCCCTTTACTCTGCATCCTCTATAGTCCTTGGTATTGTATCCTCACTTACTGCATGCCCTTTACTCTGCATCCTCTATAGTCCTCAGTATTGTATCCTCACTTACTGCATGCCCTTTACTCTGCATCCTCTATAGTCCTCTGTATTGTATCCTCACTTACTGCATGCCCTTTACTCTGCATCCTCTATAGTCCTCAGTATTGTATCCTCACTTACTGCATGCCCTTTACTCTGCATCCTATATAGTCCTCTGTATGGTATCCTCACTTACTGCATGCCCTTTACTCTGCATCCAGCCTTTCAAATCCCCCTTGACTGTCTTCTGCTGCTCAGTATAATGCATTCTCTTGAACTTGTGTGCCATTTTTTTCTTTGTTTCTTACACAACCACACATTTTGTATCACACAGTGGTGTGATTGTGGTTGGATAATGGCAGCATCACCAGGAATCAGGGCCACCTCTGCCCTTGTTGCACCCACGTTAGTTTTCTGTTTCTAGTATAGTCCCATTTCTGCCTGATTATTTCACAGCCAGACTTCCTTGGCCATACATAGTGAAATGTGTGGACCCTTGGTCTGTTGTATGCAGGTCTCAATCCCCCATTAGAATGATGATGTTGTTAACCATAAAAGAAATGGATAAAACTTAGTAGTTTCCAGTAACAGAAATGACTTGCACTTTTATCTGTTAGGACTTCGTGATTCTCTTAAATAAGCAAGCAACTGAAATACAATAACTTTGTTCCTAGGAACCTGTTATAGACACAGACGGTGGACAGCTTATTTAAGATTCTGATGATGTCCTAACAGATGAAAGCATGCAATCTCAAAGTGTTAATAAACGTATTGTGTTACCGTAAGCTACTGAGTCCAGTCCACTTTTTTAGTTACTGATTTTTTGTGAAGTGGAATTTCTGGAATATTTGGTTCCTTAATGCTACTGTTCCTACCCCATTCCTGCATCTTTTCTCCCAGTCCTATTATCCACCTTAGACTTATCTGGGAGCTAAAGCACAGTCCCAGCCTACCAGTATGCCTCTGTCATTACTCTGTAATAACTACAACATACTTACTGTAAGTTCTGGCCCTCATTTACTCCCTGGGCAACTTTATGGGCTGGTCTGTCTTTTGCCAAGTATCCTTCTCTCAGTCTTCATGTTTGATGTCCTTCCTTTTGCAGACAACTGCATCTCATCCATCATTAAATTTGCTTTCATTCTTTACGAACCTATTTCCTGTCACCTCAACATGCTACCATATTTTGTCACTGTTTTCAGCAATGCCCACCCTTATTTACCAAAACATGACAGTTTTGCAGATTCTTGCATGATTCCTGCACAGTCCCCATAGCAAGAAAATGAGTTGCCAGATCCTTATAGTTGATAGGTAATTATCTACCTGGACTGTAATTGTCCCCTCTATGCATTATACCACATTGCTAATAGGATACCTTTGCTTAATAGACTGCCTACTTCCTCACAGTTACCTTATCAGGTGTGGTTACCACTGACTCTCTCAAGCTGAATGTGGCAAGTTTTCCCAAATGTCTTCATTAGAAAACTTCAGAAAATGTTGTGTTGGTGTTTTAAAACAAATATTACTATAGCTCTGGCTATGCATGTATCTTAATATTGGCAATGTTTAGTGGTTTACATCAAAGCTTGCTATATCAAGCTCTTCCCAGTTTGTCAACATGGTGAGGGTTGTCATCTAAGAACTGTAACAATGCAGTCTCTCAGTAATCATAAGAAATGGAGAAGCATTACTGTTTTCATAGCTGCTTGTCAACATCTTTCCTTGCCAGCTTTTTCACCATACATTTGCACCATTATCACAGCATTCCCTTTAATACGGAAGATGATATTCAGAATTGTTGTCTACCTTTCAGAACAGCTTCTAACTTGCTTTCATTTCCTCTCAGATAAGGATCTCCAAAAAGAAAAATAAACAGAATAGGCTGGGATATGTATAGAAGGCTAGGTACATAATTTCTTATGACATCTTTTTACAAACTCTGACACTTTAAGGTCAGTCATAATATCTATTTCCATTATGAGTTTTGTTTTGTAAACCAAAGTTACTTCTTAGGAATACATGGTTCCTACCTTTATCATCATCATTATTCTTTTGCCTATCATTTAGTTATGCTTATCTAGCAGTAACGCCTCTGTCACAATCCTAGTTATATCTGCAATCTCCTGCACTCCCAAGGTGATCTGCAATCTGAGGCGGATGAGAGGTGCTCTGCCTCATGATGTAGTACTAGAATGTCTGGGTGAATCAGGGAGTCTCCTGGTGATGAAGGTCAAGATCCAGCACGCTTTGTAATAAACCGGTCAAGGTTTAAGTCTCCGCCTCTTGGGGATCTAGATTTTTGAGGTTGTGAGGGTTCTGCATATTCACCCGCTGTCTGGGTTTGTATATGTCAAAATATGTCAGACACTCTTCACCCTGGAGACGGCGTGACAGAGAGCTAGGTTGGCTCTCTTCATCAAGTCTGAAGCTGCATTGGACTTATTTTGAGACCCTTTGGTATTTGGTGAACTTTTTTGCCTTTCTTCCTGAGGTGTATGGGTCAATACAGACCGGAACGAAGCATTGTTATCAATCATAGGTCTAATAAGTGATGAGTACAGACGATGACTCCCTCCTTCCTGATCAGATGTGAATCCTTGATGGAGATGTGTATCGAGAAGGTTTTCCTAACTACTTTTCTACTGCAGAGTGTCAAACCAAAGGCCACGTCAATGGTCGTCCCCTCTCCTCTGATGAACCTTTCTGTGCTCAGTGGATTCCCACCTATATGGTGGTAGCCTTGGGTAGCCTTGTTTTTCCCAACTTTTATGACTTTTGGCTGCTTAATCTCAGACTGGCACCATGGTACCTTTTCCTTCATTTCGTCTTGAGGCTCTCTGTGTCTGATCTTATGGTGTGTCAGATGTTTTTTCTATGGGAGCCTCAAAAGTCTCATCTGCAAACCCTTTTGTGTAACCCTCCTGTGTTTGATGCTCACTTCAGAGTGGAGATTGTCTAACAAGGTGAAACACCAGACTGGACACTCAGGACAGACCACTGACTTGGTGCCAGCAGACTTGGACATGGCTCCAGCAACTCTGACCCTGTGGGTGTTCTGTCTTAGCCAAGTTTGCAACCCATTCTTTGTGATGATGGGTTTACATTCAAGCTGATGTTTTTTTTCGATGATACCTGACTGGGTATTGTGTCAAGGCCTTTTTGCGAGGTAGGTAGGCTGTATGGACTGCCTTTCCTCATCAATGGCCTTGGTGATGTGAAAGTCAACCAAGTTTAAGAGGCAGGTGGATCTGCCTTGACAAAGTCCAATGAGTTGGATCCAAAGTCTGCAAGTTCCCTATGTCTTTATTTATGAGTTCCATTATGATCCTCTCCATGGCTTTGCAACTGAATGTTAATCAATGGAGTCTGCTGCAGAAACCTCTTCACTTGGTTTTCTTGTGTCTTAAAATTATTAAAGCGTACTTTTTTATAGATCTTTATCACCTTTTAGAATTGAGAGAGAAGTGGTAATCATGACTACGCTAGTGTTACTCCCACTACCATAATATTTGGTGATGCATCCAAATATCAAAATGTCCTATTACTCGGAGTATTACCATCTCAGTTAGGTGTACCGTGTTCAGTTTCAAGAAAAAGTTAAAATAGATAAATTGCAGGAAGAAACATGCAAAATAGTTCATTTTGAGTGATGTATAAGAAACCGAGTTATAAATAATCAGCAGATCATAAGGAACTCTAAACTGTCAGCAATGGTTTAGTTGTGCATTTCATAAAATCTAATCTTTGTCAGTTGCTGAAATCAGATACAGACTAATTTGTTCATGTAACCGTCTTCATTTTAAGCTACAAAGGACTTCATACCACTGCTTGATTCAAATGGGTAATAAAAAGGTATTGTACAAGTCAGCTACTGAACCAATCCTGATACAGATGGAAATGACTTCAGAGGAAATTCGTGGTTCTAGAAAATTGTAGCCTGCACTGAAAACGTGACACACAAGCCAGGCCTCTAGAAAGAAAAAAGGAAACTATTCTCACCTGCATGATTAAATATTATAACTGTTAAAATGCATTCAAAGAAAAATAATAAGACGTCTGCAGTCAAAAAGGCTAGGAGATTCACTAACATGTAAAGTAAAAGACAGAATTATGTCTTGAATAAGCAGCATACATGATTCATTAACATAGTGGAAATCAAATGCATGATCTTAGAGAAATTGTGTGTATACATGCATGCGTTTTGTGTGTGTGTGTGTGTGTGTGTGTGTGTGTGTGTGTGTGTGTGTGTGTGTACTGCTTTCCATTCTAATTAACTGTCAAGCTTGAATGTATTTAAAATCAAAATCTCTTTAAAAAAAAAAAAATACTCCAAAAGATAAATGTGAATGTAACCATCAAAGTTGATGATGTAATTTCTTTGTAGAATGTTTCTCCCATGGACTCCAGTTTAAAGAACAGCACAACCCAGTTGGAAAGTTGCAATTAACAATTCATTTCATCTATTCACCTACCTGGCTGCTTATGTATCCAGTAGCCAGAATAGGTTAATTCTCTGCACTAAGACTGACACATTTTGTTCAGAGGTAGTTACCAGGTGTGCAGTCCAGAGGGCCATTAAACAGCCTCGCCCAAATTTCATTTACCCCAAAGCATGGTCTAGTTTAGTAGCTTGCTGAAAGTCACACAGTGAGCAAATGAGGGCTGAGAGAATCGAACCCTGTTCCAGATGCAATACAACTCCCAGTCTAAGCCTCTGCACCACATGCCAGACAGTTTAAGGACATGAATTTTCAAACACCTTCTCTACTAACTTAGGTCAGCAGTCAGTAGATGAAATTTTCTTGCATATTAGTGTGAAATGTTTGGATTGCACTAATAAATGAGACTGTCGTATAGTATGGATAATTATTTGTCCATGTTGCCAGCTTCAGCCATCCCATTGAAACTGCAGAAACTTGACATATGGCCCATTACAAGAAGGTTATCTTTGAGTCACTCTGGCAGTGAATAACACCTCTCTCTCTCGCACTAGGAAAAATAAGCTGGCACTGACTACTCTGTTCAAGGAAGGAAGCCCAGGTAGTCCTTCAGATAACTTTGATTCAAGTAGCACACCAGAAGGTGGAAAACAATAATAGGAAGGCGACGGGAGGAAGCAATGCCTGTTTGTCTCTTCCTTGGGGGATGAGATATGGAGCCATGCTAGTCATGTACACCAGGTCTCAAGTGGTGGTTGATACTTGGAAGGAGGCAGAGAATGGGAGGAGTAGGTGACACCATAGGTTGGGAGAGGCAGAGAATGGGAGGAGTAGGTAACACCATAGGTTGGGAGAGGCAGAGAATGGGAGGAGTAGGTAACACCATAGGTTGGGAGAGGCAGAGAATGGGAGGAGTAGGTAACACCATAGGTTGGGAGAGGCAGAGAATGGGAGGAGTAGGTAACACCATAGGTTGGGAGAGGCAGAGAATGGGAGGAGTAGGTAACACCATAGGTTGGGAGAGGCAGAGAATGGGAGGAGTAGGTAACACCATAGGTTGGGAGAGGCAGAGAATGGGAGGAGTAGGTGACACCATAGGTTGGGAGAGGCAGAGAATGGGAGGAGTAGGTGACACCATAGGTTAGGAGAGGCAGAGAATGGGAGGAGTAGGTGACACCATAGGTTGGGAGAGGCAGAGAATGGGAGGAGTAGATAACACCATAGGTTGGGAGAGGCAGAGAATGGGAGGAGTAGGTAACACCATAGGTTGGGAGAGGCAGAGAATGGGAGGAGTAGGTGACACCATAGGTTAGGAGAGGCAGAGAATGGGAGGAGTAGGTAACACCATAGGTTAGGAGAGGCAGAGAATGGGAGGAGTAGGTAACACCATAGGTTGGGAGAGGTAGAGAATGGGAGGAGTAGGTAACACCATAGGTTGGGAAAGTGGGTTGGATTCTTTGTAGTGCCATTGCTTGCTCACGAATGGATGTAACCCTGCATGTTTGTTTTAGGTATTATAGCAAAAGGTTGTAGAAATATAAGTTATGGTGTGACCTGTGTGCCCTGACCTCTTTAAAACTGTAAAGAAATTAAATCATCCCATCCATTAAGGAACTCTTGTGAGCCTGTAGTCCAGGAAGGCTGGACAGGTAGTTTGTAGACTGAGGTGGAGCCATTAATTGGCAACTGATGGTACAGTTGCCATGGAACAAAAAAAGACACTGGCCTTGACTCTTGTCCTTTCCCTTCCAGCAGTTCATCTGCTATTTGTGCTGGTTGGTCTCCAGGTTGTAAGAGTCTATTTATCTGTGTTGGTGGGTGGTCTCCCGTAGTGTTATAAGAGTCTATTTATCTGTGTTGGTGGGTGGTCTCCAATAGTGTTGTAAGAGTCTATTTATCTGTGTTGGTGGGTGGTCTCCAGTAGTGTTGTAAGATTCTATTTATCTTTGTTGGTCTTCCTCCTGCAGTGATATGCACTATTCCCAATAGCAGATCCAGTGGGGTGGAGCAAAGGTGTGCATCCCTCACTTTTGCAGTCAGTACTACTTGGAGTGTTGAGATTGACTTTAAACAAGCAATGTGATTTTTAAGGCCAAGGACAATGCCTTTTTCATTAATTTCTCAGTCTACCGTCAGTTGCTTCATAGTGTTCTGAATTGAGTCCAGCTTAATTCTCCTTTGTTGCAATATGCTTTACCTCTTTACTTGCTCCATAATATCGCACAGACACACACACATTTTTTTGCATGGTTGACTTTAGTGCCATGATATTTGTGGAATAATAATAAGAAAAAAAAAACTTCTTTCTTTGTTAATAAATTGTTAAGTCAGTATTCTGGTCACTAATAGTATGTCACATTTTTGTGCTGTTATGTAAAGTGTGTTATTCGTGTTATTTTATGGTGGTTAAAGAGGGTGGTAGGAAACTGCATTTCAGACATGCATTACAGTTTCCAATCCAATGTTTGACAATCTATCAGTATTAGTGTAGAAAATCAGTAAAAATTTGCATTGTAGATATTTGCTTAATGAAGGTGGATACCACTATTATCATATACCGAAGGTTTCTTTCATAGTTTACTGCTCTAGATGTTGATGGTGCATGTTTGCTCATACAAATGTTGGGAGGTATTTTAAATGTTTTTCCCCTTCCTTTTATAAGGAGTTATTGATATGAATATTCCAGCTTGAGTTGTTGCAGCTGTTGCTCTCCCTGAAATGTGCACAGTCAGTTCAGTAATGGATCCCGTTGTGATATATTCAGTAATGCCGTGCTGTCAGTTACCATGGTAAAGTAGATTCAGGCTCCTGGCTACCAGCTCACTCCAACTCTTCTTCATAAATGATTTATTCTGAATGGCTTACTCTGCACTTTCTCTTGTTCATAGGTAATCCCTTTCTCTTGTTCATAAGTAATCACATTCTGTGCTGGAAGAAGTATTCCAGATTTCTCTAAAGTAGCTATTTGATTTGAATAATTACCAGTTCTAGTCTTGTCTTAATTACAAATGCCAAGCTGTAAAACGTTTTCCACTTTTGTTACTGGCAGCTGTTTCACTCGTCTTATTTTCAGCTATGATTTACCTGTATATTCTTCTGCTACATAAGGTGCTTCACGTTCGTCATTCAGCACTGCAGCTAAGGGTTTTGGAATTGTACACCAGCTACCAGAACACAGACATTCCAAGTCTAACCCCCCTCCCCAGATAGCACATGTTTTCTGGATGGCATGCTTTTTCAATGTGGGGGGGGGGGTGTTATTCTTAAAAAAAGCTCAACAAAATTGACAGCAATAAAACAAAAGTATGGTAAACATGCTAGGGGAAAAAATGTACTCTGATATGTGTGACATATGCATGGCTGCATTATTTTTTTTGTTTGTTTTTGTTTCCTAAATACCTTTATTGAATTATCACATGTGCACAGGCAAATTTACATTCATAAATCATTAGCGGACCGGAGTTCCGCTGTGGCGACCCCTAACCGGGAAAAGCCGAAAGACGCAAAAAAAAATAAAAGTAATCACACTATAATATAACAAACATTTTACTTCAGGTATATTGCTATACATCATATAACCTAAGCAACATTACATAAATTATTTCATTCCTGCTTTTTTTTTTTTTAAACAAGAAACATATTTATTAAACCATCACTTACTACATAGGCAATCATACATTTATACAAATGAAAACAAACCACACCAGTACAATCCTAGTTGCAAGCATTTTACACTACAAACCATGCTGACAGACTCCCAGTTGCAAACATTATACATCACTTATGTACCCAATCATTTTCATGTAAACATTACACGGCTCATTGAAGTCCCGTTGCCCTTTAAATCTCATTTTCCCTTGCATATGCATTGTTCCCACAATTCCCATGTTTTCCTATGTAGTTTGCACCTTCCGCTTTCTAACTATCCCAGTTCCAGTTGTTTTACCTCTCTTACTATGTTCACTACTTCTATAATAGTTGGTTTCGATTTTTATTTACATTTTCTTGTAACTGCTTTTTTGGCAGCTACCATTATTAGACACGGCAAGACCTTGCTATGCTTCGGCAATTCTGATTCTGTATCATAGCTCAGAAAAATCATGGGGTCTTAAACAAGACCAGCAGTGGTAGAGTTTTTAGTAGAATCTAGAACATAAGCTGACATAAAACAGGAATAATTAGTAGAGCATATAAAATATTGTATGATAACTATAAGAATCAGTCAGAGGAGGTTAGAAAGGATTCGGAAGAGAGAGAGTGTATAACCAATTCACAAAGAAACAATCAGAAGGTATATGTATGTCTCCCAAATATGCAACAAAATCTAGAAGATTTAGGATTTTTGCCTGGAAATGTCTGCATAGATATTACATGTCTGCATTCTTGTTTTTGCTAAAATCATGTTTAAAGCAGTGAATCATTACCAACCACCTGGCTTATGTTTTCATAACACAGGTGTACCAGATTTCTCGCTGACAAATATGACCCACTAATTTAGTATTAGTTGAAAACTCTGGTATTGTAGTATAGTTAATAACTGCATTTTAGTAAAGTGTTATACTGATCTAAGGTGTGCTGGACTGACACAATCAAGACTTACTTGGAAGTCTAGCCCAGGAAATTACTCTTCAATGAAGCTAGTAATGTCACCTCATGTAAAGTATCAGAATCTCCTTTTTTCCCTCCTAATTCACTCATAAATCAATTCTTCAATGGGTTTTCTGTTGTCACAGGTATTTCTGTACACACTGACCCAAAATGCTGGAATTCACTGCACAAAATCATAAATATTGATTATAGTGAAACATTTGAGCTAGATAATACCCATATTGCCCTGGGGTTTGCCTTCTCCAGACTTGATGTGCAAAGCTGACCTGGTGTGAAAAACACCACCCTTACTTCTCAAACTTAATCAGTTAGACTTGTTGGCTAATACTAGTCTGTGCGCATCGATTCCTGATTAGTGCTGCACACTCTTGCACAGCATGAATGTGTGTGTGTGTACATACAAGCAAACAGTGTGGCACTATATAGACTGACTGCCATATTGTATACCTACTCTACTATCTTAGCAGAGCAGCTATGTAAATACATCAGTAAGCAGGGATGTCTACACCTCTGAAAGCCTGATAAGATACAAATTAAAATTAAGGTGGAGTAGATGACATCAGTGGATGTAGATGCATTCTTAATTTTATTATCCATCCTGTATACCAGTTTAGCCATGTGGTCCATACCACTGTCACCTTGTATGATGCGTTGTGTAGGTATAAACCGTTGTGCAATTGTAGGGTGCACCCTTAGTGTTACCCCCCAAAGCAACAAAGACCTTGGGTGGTATTTATATGCAGAATGTGCAGTCCTTTTGTTCATCATCCACTGAAGAGTGTTAAAGCTGCTGCCCTGACAGCCTAGTGCACAAGACTAAAGTGGGGTACACAGTGCTGTTATGGGGTTCACACTAACAAAAGTGTGCTAATTTCTGTCCAGTGCATAATGTGCTGCTAGTATGTAGGATACAGAATGCTGGTGTGTCACATGCTATATCTGTAGAACAAGACACTCCCCAGATATTGTAATGTGCTAATCCTCAGTATAATGGGTAATGCCCGAAGAATGTGATGCAATGCATAGAAGCAGGGTGTGCTGCGCTGCACTGCTCTGTACAGCAGTATTAAGAGATTTTTTTAATTTAACAAATGCACACTACTGCAGACAGCACATTATGGTCACAGTCACATCCTGTTTTGATGCTTATTACTGCTAACTCTTCCCAGGCCAGTTTTCTGCTCGTTATGTACAGCATAAAAATTTGTTTTTTATTGAATGTGTGTACATGTGCACCACCCAGTTGCTATCTGTATCTACACTGGTAGAAGCAGCAGTGAAGTTTTAATATTCTGTTTATCTAGTATATGTACCTGCAGTTTTCCACAAATGCTATCTCTAAGTCCTGCTCCTGACACAGTGTCAGAATGGGCAGTACACAGAACTATCTTGCTAATCATGCACTCAGTGTCCATGGTATCTGGAATTACCACTGTAAGGTCAATTGTTAGTACTCAGAATTTCAGTTTCATTGAGTTTCTTTTGTTAAGTTTATGTTGAATAATGTAAATTGGGAGTGTCTGGTTTGTAAAAGTAGAACACTGCTGTGGCCCATAGTCAGGAACTGCAAGTAGCACCAACTCAAATAATTACAACAGTTTGCCTAGGTGTCGTCTTTAATGAAACAGACTTCTTCAGAACAAACAAGTTCACACTCCCTAAATCAATGAATAAATACTCTTTCACTAATTACATTCAATTAACATACCTACCCTTCAATATAATATGTAAATAACTTGCCATCAACCTTAAAGTGTAATGCATACAACAATAACTCATATCTACTCTACTATAATAAATTTTTGTTCTTAATAAACATATATAGAACCATATAAAAACATGTATATAAACGTGTAAAAAAAAACTGTTAAGAACCATGTAACACACTATGCAACATAATTTGAACATATAAAACCTCCAACCTGAAAATTTTATAAAAAAGAACAATACATGAATTATACAAAATTAAAAAGACAAATATCTGAAGACATAGTAACACTGGTTCCAAGATAGAGGTAGTGGATGTGCCCGTTAATATATATGGGCATTTTGATTGTTTCACTAAAAATGTGGTCTATTTAGCAAAATGTTCTCAATGTCCAGCTTTCTACATAGGAAAGACTTGTAGAATCTTTAAAGAAAGAATTAGTGAACATATTTTGGACATTAAGCATATGAGAAGTACTAATGCCTTAATTAGACACATAGAACAAAATTGTGGTCATCAATTTAAATTTTGTGTAATGCAACATATCAAAAAGGATGTTCAAGGTGCTGTCTTAGACGTGCACCTTGATATATGTGAAATGAAATGGCAACTAAGGTTGGATGCCACAGTGTTTCAAGGCATTAATGATAATATAAGCTTGGATCCCATATTAAAATTAAAACATATTACGGGATGATGAGGGTATGTGTGTATATATACACAAAATGGAATCAGTTTTGAAATGTATTGTGTTCATATATATATTGAGGTGTTATGTCTTCAAATATTTGTCTTTTTAATTTTGTATAATTCATGTATTGTTCTTTTTTATAAAATGTTCAGGTTGGAGGTTTTATATGTTCAAATTATGTTGCATAGTGTGTTACATGGTTCTTAGGGTTTTTACACATGTTTATATACATGTTTTTATATGGTTCTATATATGTTTATTAAGAACAAAAATTTATTATAGTAGAGTAGATATGAGTTATTGTTCTATGCATTACACTTTAAGGTTGGTGGCAAGTTATTTACATATTATATTGAAGGGTGGGTATGTTAATTGAATGTAATTAGTGAAAGAGTATTTATTCATTGAATTAGGGAGTGTGAACTTGCTTGTTCTGAAGAAGTCTGTTTCATTAAAGACGAAACCTAGGTAAACTGTCGTCATTATTTGAGTTGGTGCTATTTGCAGTTCCTGACTACGGGAAAAAGCAGTGTTCTATTTTTGAGAGTTGGTGTGTTTGCTACAAATGGTTTGTAAAAGTGCAGAGCGCATTTCAGTATTTTGCATTATTCTGGATTTTATTAGTTTAGGGGCACTTTATATTTAGGCTTTGTGCATGTTGGGGGCTGTATTTTATTAATTTTGCACTGAGCAGTGGTATGTTTTAACAATTGTAGAACAGGACAGATAAGACACTGTTTTGTGATCTTAATGTTTATAAATTTGTCAGCATCTTCCCATGCATAAAGACATTATTTTATATATTTTCATTTCAATACAGTTGACATGCACTCTGTTCAGAATACCCCCCCATTTGCTGTCTCTGCCAGTCATGCTGTGTGCCCAATGAATGAACATGTAATTCTCACCCTGTGAGTAGCTGCAGCATGGTATTTGAATTGGAATGGTGCATTGCTGCTAAGTATTTAATATGTGCACATTGTCACCCCACCACCCTTGAACGTTGCCTGTAGTACAGGTATGGAATGGGCAGGTGTCTGAGTTGTTGTGCTTTACATCCAATTAATGTACATAGAATCATGCCAAAACAGAGTGCAGATGTGTTATGCACTGTGCATGCCAAGCTAAGGTCAACTGTGGCATGCATATAAGCAGGTGCACAATGTTTATCACGGCACTGTAAGTATACTGCACAAGTCTCTGTCCATGCCACATGTTAGGTCAACTGTGGCATGCATATAAGCAGGTGCACAATGTTTATCACGGCACTGTAAGTATACTGCACAAGTCTCTGTCCATGCCACATGTTAGGTCAACTGTGGCATGCATATAAGCAGGTGCACAATGTTTATCACGGCACTGTAAGTATACTGCACAAGTCTCTGTCCATGCCACATGTTAGGTCAACTGTGGCATGCATATAAGCAGGTGCACAATGTTTATCACGGCACTGTAAGTATACTGCACAAGTCTCTGTCCATGCCACATGTTAGGTCAACTGTGGCATGCATATAAGCAGGTGCACAATGTTTATCACGGCACTGTAAGTATACTGCACGTCCATGCCACATGTTAGGTCAACTGTGGCATGCATATAAGCAGGTGCACAATGTTTATCACGGCACTGTAAGTATACTGCACAAGTCTGTGTCCATGCCACATGTTAGGTCAACTGTGGCATGCATATAAGCAGGTGCACAATGTTTATCACGGCACTGTAAGTATACTGCACAAGTCTCTGTCCATGCCACATGTTAGGTCAACTGTGGCATGCATATAAGCAGGTGCACAATGTTTATCACGGCACTGTAAGTATACTGCACAAGTCTGTGTCCATGCCGCATGTTAATGCAGTACTAGCAGCTGTTCACATATTTTCTGCAGTAAGATTTTTAATTATGTAGGATTATCAGAAATGACCAAAATCAGTATTTATAATATCAGAGCAACAATAAATCAGGTGTGTTACTTTCTAAGCAATTTGAACAGTCTTCTGTTTGTAGTTAAATATTTAGCCCATTGAAATGAATCGCATTTGACTTTTTTTCTTTTAGATTCATCAATTCATACTACCATAACTGCCGTTACATTTTCTTTACTTGGTCTAATTTTTAAAATGTATGTTGCATTCCTCTGTACTGTGTCCATTTCTTCATTTTATAGAGAAGTCTGAAAGACTCAGTCAGAATGAATCATTTCAGAATGAAGATCCATATCCTTCAGAAAACTAAAAGTGGTTCCAGTCACTGCTCTGGTTCTGCCTTTGTGCTCATATTGTGCATGCCTTATAGATTCACAATACATGATACACACTATGAAGAGAAAACTGTGATATCCTTTACCAGCAGATGCTTTAAAAGAATAAAACTTGGTTTTAGACAGCAGTTGTCTTTTTTTTGTGAGATATCACATTTATTTGTCAGGATACTTTCTTCAGTAATGTAGATAATATATAGAGTAGATAAAACAAGCTGGAAAAATTCCATCAACCAAAAGCCATTCAGAAATAAATTGTAAGCTATCCTGTGCAATGAAAAACTCCTGTGTGCGTCAGAGGAGGTACAACAAGGTCGAATGTTAATAGAACAGATTGCAAGAACTCATAAAAACATAACTGGGCATCATCAAAGACTGTAAAAGCTAGCATGTTTTTTTTTTTAATAGGTGAAGAAATGTACCTCATTACTTTCTATTGGCACATGAAAGCTTACCAAAATAAAATATGATTCTACATCAGACATCTGCAACACAAATAACGTTTATGGTGAAGAAAGTTAGAACACAAATACAATGTGTGATTTAAAAACAGAATAATGAATAGCCTGTTTAGTTTGGCCATCTCCTTAAAGAATGTCAAATTCTATCATTTGTTGTCATTGGGTTGCCAAAATAATCTTGCACAATTTCTTTCAGATATGACAGCTCTGCCTCTGACGTCTGCCCAGTATTTTAATTACCTCATATTCATTTGCTGAAGGGTAGAAAATCAGATTATTACTTCAACTTTGTTACTGATGGCTGGTAATCAACAAATGAGTTGCTGAGAGTTTATGTTCTGACAGTGAAGTATTACTATAGTCCAAAACTGTAAGTTGTCCATTCTGATAGCTGTTACTACAACTCTTTCTCTTGTAGAAGCTTCTTACTTGACATTTAGAGTGCAAATACTGTGGGATCATCTTGTGAATTCTGGACTTTCATATTGCAGACCCTTCCTAAATATGACAACATCAAGTATACCTTTGTCAAGAATATTTTTATGTGCTATTCTCATTTATACATGTGTCAGTCAGTTTGATTATTTCAAGGTGCATAACAATCTGCAGATGAGATAAATGACTTCTTTAAAATGAGGTCAATCTGTACTCTCTCTGTATCATAGATTACCTGCTACAGGATATGATTTCTTCCTTTGGATTGTCAGTATGATATATTCTAATTTTGCTTGTGGCACAAGTGTGCACTGCTTGCTCTGAGTTACATTCTGAGTCCGTACATTATATCTCTCTTGCAATTTATATGAAGTTAACTACTCATAGATGTGATTAATGCATCTTCTCAAATGTTTATCTTCTCAGTTTATTACAAACTACTGTTTTATTGTTTATGAACCTATTATGCCCAGGACAAAACTTGTTTCTTTTATAAAAAATATGAAAGAATTTGTTTCCTTACTGATGTTTAATCAGGCTAGAATCTCTTTGCAAATTATTGTAGTTACTGCATTTCTAAGTCAGTATCCATACATGTCTGAGATTTGTTTACTTTCTTCTTTCATTAATAATAACATTATTCCGAAAAGAAAATCTCTAGTTATATAATTTCTTTATGATCCTTGAGTAAATATACCACATTCAACATATCTGTTATAAAAGCCTGTTTAGTTTTTTTTTTTTTTACATTCAGATTATATTTAAGGAAAATCCTCTACAATATTGGCAGCACTTCCTGCAATGTTTTGCTGAATGTACTTTGCAATAGTTTATACAGGGAGGCCTTAGAAACAATAGGGTATAATATAGGCCATGCTTGAAGGGTCTTGAAGCCACAGTCATGCTCATCACCAAGCCCCACTTTCTATCATCAGTGATTTGCTAGAAAACCACAAATTTTAAGGTGAACAGAACAAAAATAAGAAGCAAAAATGTGGATGTTTTGTGAAATTCTAGACAGTTGAGAGGACATGGAACTGACATTTGTTTAGCAATGCTGATGTTTTATTTGTGGCTTGCCTCTCAACTTTATTTGCTCAAGAATCCTATGCAAAGCCAAATATGATGTGGAGAAAAAAATGTCAAAATCAGGGATAATTTTTAAATATATCACTAATTCACTTAACTTAATAGAATAACAGGTTTTGCACCAGCATGCATTTTCTGAACAACACAAAATATGAAACTTTAGTCTGTCCAGAGCTGGACCAAGGTCAAATGGGGCCCTAGAGAGGATAATGGACTGCAAAATCCCATTACTTGGCTTTGACTTCCCTGTTACCATAAAATACTGTTTAAACCCATCAGTGTGTATACTATTTTCTTCTCCACTTTCACAATGACCACAGAGATTTGAATTTAACTAAAACAAAACATCTCACTTCAAAAGTTACTTGACATCGAAACAATAAGCTTCACCTTCCTTGACACTTGTTTATTGAAAATGGACCTGGCCATTTAGTAAATTACAAAAGATATTCTGGGACTCTCAGTCAAATAGTATATATGGAAGTATTGATTAACAGCTATGTGAATGGTGCAGGAATTTGAGACAAATATGCAATGCATTTGTTAACAACCTGGGGCAGCCCACGGGATGCAAGTGCCCCTTTTCAGGAGCTCTGTCTGATGTGACTCTCACATAGAAGACAAATGAAGGCTGAGGGAATTGAACCCTACCCTATGGGAAGCTGCTCGTAGTCTTACTGATCTGCATTAAGTGCCAAAAATTCTGTTGTAGGCCAAATGCAGCACACTTCACACCTACTTGCTTGCAAAATTTTAAATTAAAATATAGCCAGTGTTAAAATATTAACACTAAACTCTTAAACATCATGCTGTCCATTTTATTCATTGCCAAATAATAAACACATTGTCAACAGTCAAGAAACAAGGATACCAAGGATCATGCCCAAAGAACATGGCTCATATGATGATGCTCCTTTTAGTGATAATCAAATCCTTTCCTTTAAACCAAAATTAGTTTGGGATGCAGGAAGCAAGTATTTATGCGAGTGTGCGCGCATGTGCACACACACACACACACACACACACACACACACACACTACAAACCCTTGTATGACTGCATACCTATCAGATATTTGCTTGCAATCAAATGAATGAACAAATACATAAATAATGATGTAGAAATATATTCCAGCTCACTGCTGTGAGAACTGCGACGTGCATCCCAGTGTGTTCCCATGACCACCTTATTTCTTAGATCAGTAATCAGAGAAAGACACCAAAAATCATAAAATAGTTTTAAATATTGTTCTTGCTTACTTAGAAAGTAGACAGCATAGCAGGTTTTGCATTAGCAAGCATTTTCTGAATGGCAAAAAGTATGAATCTCACATGTTCGTCATTCTTTTAGTGATTGCAGTCCACAACCCTTAATCTGAAAACCATGAATTATACAAGAAACAGACAAGACGTGAGGAAAAAATCAGGGATAGCTAAGAAATATGCCCTTTTTACATGCACATGAACTGATCCATCAATTACAACCGCGTGCATGATAATAGTAGACATCAGATAGCTACTTGAGAACATGGGAGCAAATGCAAACATAAATAATGGCCCAGAAATCTATCACAACTCGCTGATGGCAGAAGCATAGAGTGCAATTCATTACAACTCTCCTCTACCCTTTTAATTTCTTAGCTCAAGAATCAGAAACGGACACAAAATCTGAAAGATTTCAAATTTGTCTCTTGTGTACTTAAGAGATTTTTCTTTTCGGCTAGAAAATCCTCAGCATGCTGACTAAGGTTAAATTACAAATACATCAAATACATATATGCAAAGCACAAACAAAGCACACACACAGACACACACACAGACACACACAGACACAGTAAATGTAGAACAACCCTTTGCTTAACCATTGTTAAAGTCATAGAAATGAATGGGAAAATATTAGCTTTCATCTGGAACTTATAACCAAGACCTCTGGCATACCATAATCACTGCCTCTGGACAGAAGGTACTGAGTTTCCTATAAGAACCTTTTCATTTCAGATAGGCAACCCCAGTATGGACCACACTGAAATCTCTTTGCTACTCTGTTTTCAGCACCAAGAAGGATTTTTGCCTTACTGGGTGAAATGGTAGAGCATTTGAGCCAATGAAAGACAAACTGGAGCAAGAGCAGCTGAGCATACCAAGGTAATCTGGGTTGGGAGGGGTGACTGTTGGAATGGGCCAGCTTTTCTTTTCATTTCTTTTTTTGTAATGTTTATGGACCACAGATTGCAAAAAGAAATGCCAGGCCCCTTTCAGGTGCAGGGCCTTTTTGCCCACAATTGGATCAATCAATCTAAGGCTGACCCATGCTTTATAGCACATTTATAAATTAATTTCTTTACCATATGCATACTCCTGGAATTTCTCACACAGATGCACTATTCTTGACTATTCCTTTACTTGCCACTGGCATAGTAACATGATTTTTTGCATATGATATTCTGGAAAAGTACCTACTGTTAAATTTATCTGTGAATTCATGAGGCTATGATTAATATGACTTTCCAGAATTTATACAATCTAAAATGTCAGTGATTTGTATGACTGCTTCTGTACATACTCATTTTTGTCTGAGAATATAAATTTATTTGATCATTTCTAGCTTCCCACAAACTTAGCAGTTCAAACATTGGGAGAATTTATATATTTTAATGTCATTGTTTAAAAAAGGAATATAATGCAAATATAAAAAATAGTATATTAATTTCTGCCAAGTGAGGTGGCTCATGCTATTGGACTGCAAGACTGCAGCCTCCCCAGCTGAAAAATAAAAGAAAACAGAATTAGTTGAGAGTCCCAGAACTGTTCATGCATGCTCCTATCCAGACTGCTATTTAACCAGAAGGCATCAGTGTACAGATGCCCAGAAATATTTGCAGTTTGCAATGTCTGCAGTCACATACTTGGATGGATAATTACGGATTGGCTCCTGGGAAGGGAATTTGTATTTGGTGCTCTTGGGAATATACAGAGAGAATTGGGTTCAGAACGTGTGTGTGTGTGTGTGTATGTGTGTGTGTGTGTGTGTGTTTGTGTGGCCACAGTTACTCAGGGTAAAACACTGTACCTTGGGTACAGGTAGCAAGAGCCTGAATTCCCTTCCCTACCCACCACTTGTGACAACTGTTCAGATCTTTGCCTCATATTTTTGTTTGATTCTATTCCTCATAAAATCTGTAGTTTTCTGGATTTTTGTAATTGGTGAAGGACTGAATTCACTAAATAATGACAGACATTTGAATTTCAGACTTCATATTCTACAGAAAATACATGGTAACACAAATTTTTTTATTCTAACAAATTTTTAAGTTTATAAGATCAATATTTGAAATTTGTCCGTATTTATGAGGCTGTATTCCCCCATTATTGGCTTTGTCCAGGTGTTTTGTGCTAAGAGGTTGAGAGCTATTGCGAGAACTGAATTCACTAAATGATAAAAATTTAAGTTAATCTTCCTGTCTTTCAAGGAAACAGCTGATTTGGCATAGTGGTATGTTACTCAGACTGTAGTGCACAGGGTCCTGAGTTCAAGACTTGGCAGTGAAATACATGGTGGTAACGCATTTTATTCTAGCAACTTTCCAAGATTGTACAAGCAATGTTTAAAATGCGTCCCTGTTTTTTGGGCTTTTGTCCCCCGTCCAATAAATTTTGGCTTTTTTCAGATTTCTTGTGCTGCAAAGTTGAGAGATACAGTTGAGTGTCGAGTGGATTTTACAAGGAGCCGAGGGATTGTGGGGAAGAGAAGTTTAGTGCTGCTTATGCCGAGTCTGTTTGCATTGTTAATAGCATAACCGGTTGAATACTTGCTTTTGATGCAGAAGACTGTGGGTTCTTTTTTCTCAAATAACGTTTTATTGATTTTATCAAAAGAACAATGAAACAATATGGCATGACCATACAATCAAGAAAAAATACAAAATGAAAACAGGTTTTGTCATGAATATATGCAATATACTGTAGTCTTCTTATATGACATAGGCTGTAAAAAGGGAGAAACAAGGGAAACTATGTAAAAGATTATATACACATACATATATAGATATATATATATATATATATATATATATATGTTGTTGTTTGTCTTTTGGCTTTTCCCGGTAAGGGGTCACCACAGCGGAACTCCGGTCCACTAATGATTGGCAGTAGATTTTTACGAAACGCCGAGGTGCCAGCTCATCGCCCAACCTTCAACTAAGGCACGCCCATTTATGCACGCATGTCTTTCGAACGCTACCCAACCATGGGGAGGACATGCAGACTCCACACAGAAGGCACTCCCAAGCCGAGAATCGAATGGGAGAACCTCTTGCTGTGAGGTAACAATGCTACCACTGTACCACCACAGCTCATATATATATATATATATATATATATATATATATATATATAAAGATTACATAAAAGATGCTACTGTGAATTCTATAGAATGAAACCATGTAATTTTGTAAAAATATAGTCATAAAAGGAGGTAATTCAGTTTCAGAGTTAAATCTAAAGCATCATGAATAATAAGTCATACAATTTCTAGTCACCCTGAATAACATCGAAAATCATTTTCCAGATTTTCTGGTAGTACTCACTTAATAGGGTTATTAATGAAGATTTTTTGTGAAGATCTGATTTTATCACTAAACTCTTGAGGCTGCACCAAGAAAGTTTATTGCGATCTAACCGATTTCTGGTTGTATAGAATTTGGTCAATAAGCATAGTGATGAGCACATGAAACTTTAGTTTAGGTAAACTGAGGTCAGTAATGTGCAGGATCACTAGTTCCCATGATAAGGTCGAATTTTGGTAAACCATCTTTTCTAGTCTAATCTTAAGGGAGTACCAAATGGACTGTGTGTGACTACAGGACCAGAGAATGTGCAGCAAGTCCGCTTGGGGAAAGGAGCAGCAAGAACATGATGGGGATGTATTGGAATTGAATTTATTTAAAATACATGGGGTAAAATAAGTATTATTGATCATTCATTGACTATAAATCAGCTTTTTAAAGGGGGAAAACTTAAGGGTTGATTCTGTTGCTCTGAGTTTTTGGTCTTTACTGAGGTTACTATTCTGTTGATCCCAGTAGTTGGAGAAGAGTACTACATTCTGATGCTTAGAGGCCATCAATAGTTTGTAAGTGTTAGATATCATAGTTTTACTTTTAGATAGGCTTTTTATGATTTCCATAGCAGCAGAAACATCTTTTCCAGTATTGGGTTCATCTACTATTACTGTTGTTAGGAGTTCTCTGATTTGACCAAGAATGATAGTGTACTTCTGATCAAGTTTTAGCTCATCCTTAAGTTCATTTATTGATTTCTCCTTATGTCTGTGTATATCCCAGGCAGTATAATCTCTTATTAAGGGGTAGTCAAGTAGACAAGTAGACTAATCATTTTGTTGTTTAAGCTAATATTATGGTTCATATGAATTGGTTGTAATAAGTGAAGGGTATTCTCTAACTCCATATACTTCATTTGTTTGGAAGTCATTAACCCTTTGCTTCATGATACTATTAATGGAGAAAGTATTCAAGCTTTTAGCTGTTAAGAAAGGTAGGGCTACAGGATTAAAATTATTACTGTTTACGTGACTATGCCAGAGTTTAGTCCATTGAGGGTACCATACGTTGTCCACTTGAGTGCATGTTGAGATTCGTATAACCCTGCTTGCACATATGATCAAGTAATAGACAAAAATCGGGCAAGCTTAGACCACCTTTTAATTTAGGATAACATATTTTTGATAACTTATTTAGTTGCTTTTGGAAACCATATGAACTTAGCTAGCTCTTTATTAATCTTTTGAAAGAAGTCATTAGGGATGATTAGATTTAGAGTATTGAATTGATATAATAATTTGGGTATGACATTCATCCGTATAATTGCAGTTTTAGACAGGGGGGATAGATTAAGTTGTTGCCATCTGTGCAAATCCTGTAAGATACCCATCCATACTTTGATGAAATTATTCTAGTACATAGACTGAGAAATATGGTCAAAATGTTTTCCAGATATTTAAGGGAGTAGTTAATTCTGAAAGGGGATTCTGTGAACAGATATTCTTTATGACCTGATGGGTTTCTGGGGAAAATCAATGATTTCTTTGGATTTATTATACAATTCGAAACCTTATAAAAAGAGTTTATTGTATTGGCTAATCTCTTAATGTCTGAAATGGGGCATTTAAAATAGATATTTAAATCATCTGCGTAAGCCAATAAACTTGTCTTGACATTTAAAGTTTTGGGGATAGAATGAAATGAAATTTAGGATATTGAAAGCAGTAGGGGCTTGAGGTAAAGGTTAAAAAGATAGGGCAACAAAGGACATCCGTGTCTAATTTCATTCAGTATTTTGATTGGCTTAGTTAAAGTCTTATTAATATAAAGAAAGGTGTAAGTTTTACTGTACAGGTTTTCAATAATATTGATAAGACTTTTAGGGATATTGAAGTAAGATATGGTAGTGAATATAAATTTCCAATTTACCCTATTAAATGATTTGCAGGCATCAAGTATTAGCCCATATTTTGGGCTATAGTTTTTCCTGTTGAGATGCAACAACATGTCTAATGTTAAGGTATTGTCCCAAGTCTGTCTATTCATCATGAAACCTGTTTGCTCCAGAGAAATTGAGGTATAACTTTTTTCATTCTTTTGGCTAAAATTGAGATAATTTTAATATCTGCATTTAATAGGGATATGAGTCTGTAGTTATGTGGGTTAGACTTATCTAATGGTATTTTAAGAATGAAAATTGTTTTGGAGTTAAGATGATAGTCAGATATTCCATAAGTTTTAATGTGGTTGTATAATTTCAGTAATATGGGTGATATGGTTATGATAAAAGTTTTATAAAATTCTGAGGTGTATCCATCCAGGCTGGGTGCTTTCCCCTTTTTCAGTCTTCTTATGGCATCAGTCACTTCTTGTAAAGCAAGGGGAACATCTAGGAATTCCACATATTGTTTACTTAATTTGGGGAATGATATCTTATCAAAGAATTCTGCTCTGTCTTCAGAGGAGGATTGTTGGTTATTCATGCTATATAATTCAGAAGGCTGTGGGTTCTACTCCCACAGTATTTAGATGCATTGCTGATACTGTACTGTGTTATACTTTTAAAGGAGGTGGATGCTGCAGTCCTGAAAACTTCCTGTTTGGCAGAGATACCTAGTAACTATGAACCTGTTATCAGTTTGCCATCCATTCCCTATTGCAATATTACTAGCTTATCATTTTTAATGTAACATAAGCAATTTATTCCTCAAGGGCAACAGGCACTTCATTTGTAGACGAAACAATGAAATATAAAGTTTTTTGCTAGCAGCAACATCTTTACTAGTTACAGATCTCTTTAATGTGGAATTATTTAGATGACTTTTACTTCTGCATAGATTATGCATATTTACTGGTCCTGGTGAACTGTAGAAGTCTTGAGTAGACTTTTATGATGGAAATGTTCTGAATTGGGCAATTTTGTCATTACTGGTGCATGATTTTGTTCCGTTGTTTACCGGAAAAGAATACATTTAAAATGCCCTCTAACTGTACTGTATTACACAAGGAATATAGAACTTCAAACACCCAGCGATGAAACACAATCCAAAAAGCCACACTACAACAATGATTTTAGTGCTTTCATCCACTTTTCAATACTGTGAACTTCATCAGAAACATTACATATGAAACATTACATATGACCCTACCCCTTCCCTTTATATTAAACAACTGTGAATAGGAAATTACATCATAAAATGCCAATTAATGCTAATAATCATAAAAACAATGATGTACCTTATAAAATGAATACAAATATTAAAATTACTTAAATGTACATTTCTAACTATGAAATTTATCTATATTTAAAAAAAAAAACATTTCAAATTTATAACTTCATTTAAACCAGGTGCTTTGTCTGCACCCAGCAATAATTGCCAAAATGCTTCCTTGCATTCAAGTGCATTATTTAAATCACCAGCAAATAAAGCCTTGTCATCATTATCTAATACAAAAAATTCAAACTTTTTAAATTCTTGACATAAAAGTGCATGCCTAGCTAATGAATTTTTTTGTCCTTTTTCTTAATAGCCAAATTATGTTCATATACTCTACATTTTAAACTTCTCTTTGTTTTACCAATATAATAACTTTTGCATGACGTACAAGTAGCTATATAAACAACATAATCACTATTACAGTTGTAATAATTTTTGGCCCAGAATGTTTCTTTATACTTTATTTTGACTGGCATTCCAGTAATGTATTTAAAAAGTAATTTATTTTTTCATGCCTCACAACCTTTTTGTTTCCATCTAGATATTGTTGTCCTGTAGCCAATGCATTGAAATATTTTTTTTCTCCACTTCATTTTGTCTTGAATGGACTCTCTTAATGACAGTCTAGGACCCAAGGCAGCATATTTAATTAAAGTCCCAGTTCTTGTGGTTTTGAGCATAGTGCCGTACTTTCTAATTGCTCACACCCCATCCCATTGACCCCACCCATTCAGCTGTCTCCTGCAGCCCCCTTTGATTTGAAGTCACCAGCCACTGAAGTACCACTATTTGGTGCTCTGAATATGTTGCCAGTGTGCATAGTGCCTTTTAACCCCTGTGCTTCATAGGTTCCCTACAAGCATAGCCATAACAATTCCCTGGCTATTTCTTCCCACATTATTTTCAGAAACATGCTCAGGTGGAATATTACTTTCTAAGTCCATTTTAAATTTGACATTATTTACCGTTTAAAATTTTACTTTTTTCCTTTAAATATTGTTATAAGACTTTTATTATAGACCAACTTACCTTGTAAAACTGTTCTCATGCAAATGTTGTCTGTTGTATGTCTTGGCACTTTTTTCCCCCAGGCTCACACCCAGTCGGACTTTCCTGGTAAACAAATGGTAAACAAATGTTAAATAAAGTTCCTGCCAAGAATCTGACTCTCATTCTTGTTTCATTGCTTCTGAAGCATTTTCAAATTCCGCTGTACTAACCTCTTTTTACTTTAAAGGCACCTACCTGAGCCCTGTGCTATTTGTTGCTGATCATTTTTATCCTTCTGTACAGTAACGAGCAAACACTTTGAATATGCTTGTCTTTCCTTTTACATATATTTGCAAAATGGTTCTTTCTACCACAGATGCTGTAAAAACTTATTAAAAGTAAGTCAATGCTTCTTGTCAGTTTTAATCACACCTAATAAATTAATGTGAAATTTACACTTTTTCATATTTTCTGTGCTTCTTTATTGCTCTTTCTTTGCTGACTCCATTCCTGTTACAGTAATTTTCCATTACTTCACTTTACTCACATTTTGCTACTAAAAATAAAGATATACATACATCTATGCCTTTACAACTGCCTTCTGAACATTAGTTTCCCCAATGGTCAATGAGTTTATTTATTTTCCATAGAACAAAAGTTTTTTTTTTTTTTTTTTTGCTACAATTCTGTCAACATCTAGAGATACCAAGTACATCTTTCTTTACAACAGTTGTATATTTCAGATAAAATTGTAAACTGAGGTCCCATTGCTTGAGCTGGTGGTAGCTTAGGGAATGTAAAACATCTTAAGGTACCTATTGAAAAGAGTAGGGGCTACTTTATTATATTAACTCTTTTCCATCTTTCTTTATTTACACAATTAATATATTTACACTTTATATCATATTTTAAACATCCTAATAACACTTTTCATAATTATTTTCCTAAATGTATTTAACAACCATTTTATTCCCCCCATCCACCCTTACATCCATAACACTTATTTTCATATCACATATTACTTCATTTTTTTCATTTGTAATTCTGCAATTTTTTTCACAACTAGAGGGGTTGTTTACCTGGCTATATGCCAAGGTTGTAATTATTTTTATGTTGGCAAGGCATTAAGAAATTTTAGAAAAAGGATATACAAACACATCCATGTGATTGCTAAGGCCAGCCTAAATAATGCTATATATAAGCACACTCTAACATGTCCTAATTGTATGTACTAAAATTTGCCATTCTTGACCTTGTAAAGAAAAGGGGAGGTTGGTGGGAAGACCAATTAAAATATTGAACTCATCTGACAGCTGGGACTCAATTCAACCACTGCACTAGGTATTAATGACTTTTCTGTTTCCCCCATACTGAAATTAAGATCATTGGATTTATAAAATCAGTTATACGGTGAAGTATTCTTCTGGGTCACAGACCTGTATTGTTTTTACTTGCAAACACATTTTGTGTTAATACATTTTTTTATAAATCTGATACTGGTGTTGATTAATTTGTTGGTTTCGGTTAGGTTTTAACCCACCTTAAAGTTTGGTGTCACTAGACAAAATACTTAGGACTTCTGTATTCTTAGATTGTGACACTGATTTTACGATTTAACATTTAGCATTTATGCAGAGCTCACCTGTTGGATTATGTTCACAGTTTCTGAATTTGCAAAGTGTATATATTCCTTTTTTAAAAACTTCAAATCATATATTTTATCTTGTAATTTTCTGTTTCTTCAGCACATAGCCTTTCTAAACCCACACTACCAACACCCACACATAGCAACACTAAACCCACATATGTGGAGGCCCTTAACAGTAACCTGCCCAAGCAACAAAGACCTCTGAAGCTGAAATGCAAACAGACACCAATCACAACCAAAGTGACACACAGCTCACAACACCAGTGTGCCACCCAGCAACAGCCCCTAAGGCAAGACAATGTACCCAACACTTTAGTCATAGGTGACTCTATAGTCAGGCACACTGATGTCCCACTCACTAGGCTGAACAAGGAGAAAATTACAGTCAGCTGCCTGTCAGGTGCCACGATCTGCCACATAATGCATGCACTCAAGTCACTCCACAACAAATATTGTTGGAGTGAATGACTTGAGTCATACTTCCCTGGACTACATGAAAAGAGACATGGAAGAGCTCTCAAATCATGTGGCCTAGGTAGGTATAACCCTATCCCTGAGTATCATCCTGCCTTCACCCAGAATGATACCACAGTATAAGAACAAAATGATTGACTTAAACAATTGGCTAAGCTTCTGGTGTCATTCAAAGGGGATACAGTATCTGTCTGCCTGGGACAACATAATCAACAGATCATGATGCTTTGCCAGAGATGTTCTGCATCTGTTGCCCCTGGGATTCAGGTTACTGGCTAAGGCTCTTGACATCCCTATAGTACCTTTTTTTAAGCAAAATTCAAAGGACAAAACCACCACCGTAACAGGTACAAGCATGCAAAATCTGAAGGTAATGCTACTCAATGCTAGAAGTCTAAACCTCAGAATGTACTCTCTTGAGGCACTCCTAAAAATGGAGAACATTGATAGCTGTGCAGTAACTGAGACATGGTTCAAGGCTCCAGAGAGCACCTCTGCAATACCAGGCTACAACTCTTACTGCAGTTTTCAGCTACCAAACCAGGACCAAAACACTAAAGGTGAAGGAGAGTCCATATTCACCAAGGATATTCACACCACCAGGCTAGTTGCCCAACACAGTGCGTCTGAAATTCTCCAGCTGTAACTAACACTAGGTAAGACTGCAATCCAAATTGTAGCTTGCTACAGATCCCCCACCATGCCCTAAGATTTTCATTACACCTTTCTAAACATACTGGAAAATATTAAGATACAACCAAACACCCTAATACTGGGTGATTGCAACTACCCTGCCATTAACTGGGAAATCTACTCATGTACCAACACCTTTGCCCAAAGGTTCTTAGAATTCATAAATTCCAATGCCCTGGATCAACTAATCCTTAGTCCCACCAGGGGCTCCGGTATCTTAGACCTGGCCATTACCAACATGGGAAATCGATGCACCACACCTATGGTCACCCTCTTGTTGGTCAGGTCTGACCATAAGCTAATCACCCTTGACATTCACATCTCACCCCCACCCCCCCAATAAGGAAACCTCGATAAAAAGCTTCTCCAAAGCCAACTTCATGCTACTAAAGTCAGAAGTGACAAACTTCATGACACCCATGCAGATGGGAGCTGAAAGTTCGACTGCAGAATGCTACACTAAGGCACTGTATGAGCACATCCACTCATGCATGAATCGTGTCGTCCCTAATAGAACCAAGATGCTCTCCTCCAAAAAAAGGAAGCCAATCTGGTGGTCCCTTGCCATAAACAAACTTTACAACAAAAGGAAGAAACTGTTGCAGAAAAGAGGAAAATCCCGGGATGCAAAAAACTCCCTTACCAGCCACAGTAAGAAGCTGAGATCCCTCATAAAATCCTCCAAAGCTAGTTACAAAAATAAAATTGCCAAAGATTCTAAAGACAACCACAAGGCATTCTATAGCTATGTCAAAAATCTAAATGGCAATGCTCAGATCTGCTCTGAGCTACAACAGAATGGCATTAAATATACTGATCCCAAGGATATTACCAATATCCTGGCAGATCCATTCAGTGCAAACTTCACCCCCTAAAGGGCCCATCTCAATACCAAATGATTGCCAAATTCTGGTAATAACGGCCACATAGGTAAAAAAAAACACACTCTCCAAAGCTAAGAATACAGCATCCATGGGACCAGACAACATCCTAGGCTGTGTACTACATGAACTACAAAATGAACTGGCACCTCAACTAAGTGTCTAATCATAGCCTCACCTCAGGCTTCATGCCCACTGAGTGGTGCACAGCTACATTTATCCCACTCCACAAGGGGGGATCCACCTTTGATCCCGGGAACTACCACCGCATCAGTCTGATGAGCCTGATCTGCAAGGCCATGGAATGTATTATCATGGAACGTATAAATGGACATTGGCAACCTTCAAACACTGGACCCCAAGCAGTTTGGGTTCGAGAAGGCCCAATCTTGTCTCCTGAACCTGGATGACTTCTTTGAATCAGTCTCCAGAGACATGGACAAGGGTAAGATGGTCCACAGAGCCCATCTGGACCTCGCCAAGGCCTTCAACACCATCCCCCACTCTGAAATCATAGATAAACTTACTAAGCTGGGCATTAATCCCAATGTCACTCAATGGCTTACTGACAGAACCTACACTGTAAAAGTAGCCGACTCCAAATCCAGCTCACAGACAAGTGAAGTACCACAGAGTTCAGTCCTGTGACCGCTCTTGTTTGGCATCTACTTCTCTGAAGTACAGGCCAACACTAAGGGACTCTGGCTAACAAAGTTTGCAGATGACTGCAAACTGGGAGCCATTATTGAATCACCAAATGATGTGGATATTCTACAAAAGGGCCTTATAGAAACAGATGCTTGGTGCTAGAGCCATGGGCTCAAACTCAATGCTAAGAAATGTATAGTTATCCCCTCTGGGAAAAAAACATGTACCCATGAATTACCACATAGGTGGCAGTACACTAAACACCAAAAGTGTGATAAGAGACTTAGAGACACAAGTGGACAGTGGTCTCACCTTTGATAACCACATCACCACAACAGTCAGGAAATCCTTCTATGTGGCACACCTCATTACTAAGGGCTTTTCATCCAGAAAAAGGAGGTCATAGTCCCACTGTACTCATCCCTCATTAGACCCATTATAGAATACAACACTGTTTGGTATGTATCTCTCAAGACATCTACAACAACTGGAAAGGCTGCAGAAATACCTCACTAAAAGAATCACAGGCCTAAAGCAGATGCCCTATGTTGACCGTCTAAAAAAAACTCCACCTATACTCTGTCACATACTGTCTACTCAGAGGCGATTTCTGCTTAACATACAATGCCATGTTAAACCCAGATCTGCTGGACATGCTACATTTAAAGAAATTGCAATCCCTCAGAGAGACATGCTGCAGGGATCTAAAGCTTGTCAACACAATGAACAAAACATACTGGAGGGATAGGTTCCTGACCCAGGGACTCCCCAGACTCTGGAATAGACTGCCCATACATGTCAAGCAGAGCGCCTCTTTGGCCCTCTTCAAAAGGAACCTTAATGATTGGATGGGAGATAGGAAATTGACCCTGGGGAATCACATCATTCACCTTGCTAGACAGGGGTCCAGGGAAATAAATACTGTGGGAAGAAATAGCCAGGGAACTGTTATGGCTAGGCTTGCATAGGCCCTATGTCCGATAGTCTAGTACCAACCTATGAACACAGACATGGGCTGAATCTTCTTCCCCAAGAAGATTTTGCTGAAAGATATCCACCAAATACAAGATGGGTACTGACGCTCTCCCAACTGTTGCACCGAGTTGCTGTCAAAGGCTTGACAGCCTTCAACTCCTCACAGCATTCCACTTCTTCTTTTACATGCTCCACTACATTTATTTGCCTCTCTGACATAACCTATTCATTCCACACCTCATTTCTGCCATTCATCTTCAAAGATTCACTTTCCCTTCATGAAATTACCTGGTTTCTACTCTTGATTTACTCCATTCTTTCCCTCTGCTTCTCTGAACTGACTTCACACTCAGACCAGAAGCAGAAAGCAACACCAGCAATAGCATCCCCATACCCTAAAGAGTAAGGACATTTTTCAGATGCACTGGTTAAATGTCCCTTAATAAAATACTGCATTGGGTCTCCATTGAAAGGAGGTCCCTAGCCTACTGGCAGGGCCAGTGTTAGCATTTTGGGCCCCCCCAAAAAATGTCAAGTCGGGGGCCCCCTATGCACTTCCAGTCCATGTATCATCCTGTAACTGGCATTCCTCCTAGGCAACCTTTTAGTTCATGCTGCAAACTTTTAACAATAGTATACCACACTATGTGTTGGTCCATCTCACAGTGACATTCACACTTACTGGCATTTAGTTACAACAATGATGCATTAGAACTCTATGTACAGGGCTAGACTTGGGTGAAATGTACTGTTTCAGCACCCCACACAGAAACACATACACCCTCCAGTGAGCCTCTGTTTCCCTCCTTTTTGGGCTCCCCATATCATGCACAAAATGGTTGCTTCCTTTTCTAACATTTTGCCTTACTCTTCAGCTTCTTGAATAAGCCATAACTATCTATATGATCGGAATTGCATTTTAAAAGTTTTTTTTTTGGTTTTTAAATTTTCCTAGGATCCTTTCAGCACACCTTTCCTGACAGACACCATCATAATCATTTAAGAAATAACTCAATTAAATGAGTACCCCCAGAAGCCATAGGGGTTATACATGTTCTGGCATGCATTTTAGAGCATTTTACCAACCTTTTAATCCAATTGGGGCCTAAACAAAAATAATTGGTAAGAAAAGAATTTCAGTCTTTTGTGTATACAGTTTAGGGAATGGGTGTCACCATAATCCTAGAAGATTTAAGTGTCTGCATGTTCTGTGATACTTAATATGCCTTACTTTTCAAATATAATTACTTGTTAGCTGCATTATTTTTACTGATACCCAGAAGAATAATGTATGTGTCATGGCATTACTGGGTGTATGCACATATAAAAATCAGTGATATTTTATATACACACATATGCGCACACACACACGCTATAGCAATAATAGTTTTGTACTTATTTCAGCAAAGAGAAGCATATTATGCAACACTGGTACTGCCACACCAGATCAGTGACTGCTGTTTAGCAGTGGTCAAACAGCAGCATGGTTAAATCACCTTTATTTACCTCATGACGAGTTGTGCATGCCTATCACTGTCCCTGATTTCACAGACCTTCCCTGATTTTTCCCTCATAATTTTATGTCCTTTGTAAAATGTTTGATTTGCTGGTAATCTTTCAGGATTAGAGACAGTCAATGAATCCAGACATCAGAGTTTTCTATTTCTTATTGTCCAAAAAATGCATGTTGATACAAAAAGATTTTAACTTTTTCAGTTAATTATAGTTAATTATAGTAATATTTAAAATGTGTTCCTAATTTGAGCCTTTATTTTGCTATTTTTTTATATTGTGCAGACTTCTTCAGCAAAGAAGTTGAGAGTTATAGTATCTGGTGTTCTGAAAGAGAAAACCATTCCTGAAGATCAGAAGCATCAGGTCCTCTTAAAATCCAAGGTGTGCACTGAGATTAATCACTCCCGTCTGCTGATGTCTAGTGCTTAGCTTGTTCCTGTTCATTATCAGCTTTATCCTAACAGGGTCATATCACAGCCCTGTTCAAAGTGCTTAATCACAAAATTAATACATTTTTTCTCCTCATTTTTTCCCAACCAACAGCAGCTTTTGTGGGACCCCCACCCAGTCGAGAATAATTAAGGGGGGGGCCCCTGTAGTCACATGTAGTGCAGGTAGCTAAAGCTGGATATGTTAGTATCAGAGGACTGAATGTCCACCAGTGGGATTTAACTAAGCCAGGGACAATGCGTCAGTAGTAAAATATTTAATGGAATTGTGAAGCCTTTTACTGATAAAATACTTTTATAACTGGAGAGACATTTGAATTTTGAAGGAAGTAGAACTAAGAGTTACTAATACCTACTTAATTTATTAAGTGCACAAGATTGGTCTACTACCATTTGTAGATTTGAATGACATACAAAATATCAAGATAAGATAAATTGTGGTTGGGGGTCCCCAGTGACTGCAGGGTTCGCTGGTGCATAGAGCAGGCTATGCCTAGTGGGGCGAACCTGCTCAGCAAAACATAAATAAATGTTCTGCCTGCAAGCTTTTGCTTGTATGCAACAAATCAGCCACCAGACCAATGGTGCCTCACTTCACAGTAGGCACGCTGGCCTTTGCTGCTCACTCTTACTCTCCCATCCATTTCACTGAACTGAGTTTCTCAGTTATTTAACTCTGTAGTACAAATTCCACGTAGAAATACTGTTGATACAGAACATGTCCATTTCATTAACTAATCAAGTGACTCACCAAATCTAGTTTTTGATTACATTTTTTTTCATCTCATTAACATAAGAAATATTTTCTATATCGGGCCTCGTTCCCCTGTAAAGATAAAATGGTGAATAAAGGGTTAGTTTCCAGTCACATAGTAATTCTTGAACTTTTCTCTAATTGCTGGTAATTTTCTTTCTCTCCAGTACAAATATGAAATGCATTAAAGGCATTTTCCCACTGTATACAGCTCAGCAAACTCCTGCCTGATGCCCTGCAGAGTTCTACAGCACCAGAGAGATGAAAGAAAGACTTTGGAGTGATCAAGTATAATTTTTCTGCATTTTCTTGCTGCCTTTAGCGAATTCCACCTAAAACGCTGATTTTTTTATTTTTTTTAGTTTCTGTGATTTAAAAACCTTGTTTCAGCTACATATTGTACTTATTTTACTGCCTGCACTTTAACAAAGTCATTTTTGAGTTTAAATTACCTGTTTAACTGTTGTAGGCTACAAGTGTGATAGCCATTTCTGTGCAGTTAAAGTGACTTTTGATTGTATCTGCTTTATTTTCTGAAAAAAACAAAAATACTTGTTTTCCCGCCTTTCTAAGCCAAGTCCAGTTTTCAGGTTAATGTTGAATTCAGGGCTGTGTTACAAGTTTCTGTGTTTACCCAAACCATACTTGGACAGAAGGAAGTTTCTTTGTTCATCTGTGAGAGAGGGGAGTTTTGAGCAGCCTATTTGTCCCTGGAGAAGTGGTTTCTGTCCAGAAATTAGTAGTTTATTGGCCATTTTGGGATAATTTCTTTTTCATTTCCCTGCTGTAAAACCTGCATTTGCAAGGTTTTGCGCGCCGGGCAGCACTGGTTAGCTAGGGTATAGATATTCCCGGCTCCACAAAGTCATTTTTCCCTTGGAACTAGACAAACTTTCAACTTAAGCACTCAAACCATTCACTTGTCAGCCTGGCACTTGCTCAAAACTCATAGCAAGCACTAATAACCTTAGCACTAGACCCCCCCCCCATACTGTAGAGAAGGACAAGGCTCTTTATTCGACCTTACCAGCCAATCAGTAAAACAGCTCACTGTACCTATCCAGGCATGTCCAAAGGGCAGTTTCAGGTGTACTCTCTGGTCCAACTGGTGAATCTGGGTATTTTGAGGCAATGTTACAACTGCCTCATGTACACAGACAACCCTCTCCTCCTACCACCAAACACTAATACATGCGAGAGTTGCAATTATACAGCCAAAATGGAAGCTAAGCTCTCTCAACCCAAGACTGGACCAGACAGTCAATAGGAGAAGGGAATAACTTGCATCACACCATCAGTCTCACATAGACCTATGAAACCAGCACTGGCAAAAAACACACAAAAACATATTCGGAGGATCTAAATAAAAATCTGCAAAAGCAACGGATACCTCCAAAGCAGACATCCAAGCAACCTCCCAACACAAACCATGAAATACATACTTCACAAAACCAGTGTGCCACACAATCGCAGCCCTTAAAGCAAAATAACATACCCAGCACACTAGTAATAGGTGACTCTATAGTTAGGCACACTGACGTCCCACTCACTAGACTGAACAAGGAGAAGGTTACTGTTAGCTGCCTGTCTGGTGTCAGGATCCGCCACATAACACAAGCACTCAGGTCACTCCAGAACAAGTATAAATATGACTCTGTCCTTGTCCATGTCGGTGTGAATGACCTGAGCCATACCTCCCTGGACTTCATGAAAAGAGACATGGAAGAGCTCTCTGATCATGTAGCCCATACCAGTATGTCCCTGACCCTGAGTAGCATCCTGCCCTCACCAAGAATGAGACCACAGTATAAAGAAAAAATTATCTATTTCAACAATTGGCTAAGTTTCTGGTGTCATTCAAAGGGGATCCAGTGTCTGTCAGCCTGGGATGACATGATCGACAAGCCACACTGCTTTGCTAGAGACGGCTTGCCCCTGTCACCCTTAGGCTTTCCAATACTGGCCAGCACTCTTGCCGCTCCCATAGTGCCTTCTTTAGGCAAGGCTCAAAAGAACCCACCACAATAAATAGCACAAGTAACAAAAAAACTGATGGTAATGCTACTCAGTGCCAGAAGTCTAAACCTCAAAATGCATGCACTCGTGGTACACCTCAGTATGGAGAAAATCTATATATGTGCAGTAACACAAACCTGGTTTAAGGATCCAGAGAGCACCCCAGCACTACCAGTTTACAGCTCGTACCATACATTTCGGCCACAAAACCAGGACCAAAATACAAAAGGCAGGGGTGTATCCATATTCATCAAGGATACCCACACCTCCAGGTTAGTGGCACAGCATGATGCTTCAGAGATCATCCACGTGCAATTAACAACGGGCAGAACTGTAATTCAAATTGTAGCTTTCTATAGATTACTCACCATGTCCCAGGACCCCCATTCTGCATTTCTGGAAACACTGGGAAATGGGTCCTACCAAACACCCTGATATTGGGTGATTTCAATTACCCAAACATTAACTGGGAGAACTACTCAAGTGCTAACTCCCTTGCCCAACATTTCATACAATTTATAAACTCAAAATCCCTGGATCAGCTGGTCAACACCCCCACCAGATGTGACAACATATTGGACTTGGTCATCACCAACATGGGTGACCGGTGTTCCACACCAGAGGTCAACCCCCTGCTGGTTAGACCTGACCATAAACTAATCACTCTGGATATCCACATTCCACCCTCACCCCCGGTCAAAGAAACCACCATGAAAAACTTTTCAAAAGCAAATTTCATGTTACTTAAGACCAAGGTGGAAAGTTTCAAATTCCCCATGCTAAAGGATAATGCTGCCCAAGCTGAAAAATCCTTTACTAATGCACTCTACGGGCACCTACAAGAATGCATGGATCATGCTATCCCAAGCAAAACCAAGACTCATTCCTCCAAGAAAAGGAAATCAGTCTGGTGGACCCCTGCTATAAACAAGCTATACAATAGAAGGAGGAAACTAGTACAGAAAAGAGTAAAATCCCAAGGGGGGATGACATCCCTGATCAGCATCAGCAAGAAACTATGATCCCTCATAAAATCATCCAAGACTAGCTTCAAAAGAAAAATTGCCAAGGACTCCAAAGATAACCACAAGGCATTCTTTAGCTATGTCAAGAATCTAAGCGGCAATTCCCAGATCTGCTCGGAGTTGGTGCAGAATGGCACAAAATACACTGAAGCGAAAGATATCTTGAACATCCTAGCAGACAGGTTCAGTGCAAACTTCACTCCCAAAAGGGTCCATAACCATACCAGAAGAATGTAGTGCCCCTGAAATCACAGAAACTCAGGTTAAAACAGCCCTCTCCAAAGCCAAAAACACAGCATCACAGTGTCCCAGGCTGTGTCCTACATGAGCTCAAAGATGAACTAACCCCTCAACTAAATGCACTGTTCAAACTCAGCCTCTCCACAGGCTACGTGCCCAAAGAGTGGCACACAGCAACAGTTATTCCGCTCCACAAAGGTGGAGCCACAACAGACCCTGGGAACTATCACCTTATAAGCCTGACTAGCTTGGTCTGCAAGGCTATGGAGTGCATCATCATGGATCTCATTAACAGAGACATTGGGAACCTCCAAATACTGGACCCTACCCAGTTTTGCTTTAAGGGCAGATCATGCTTCCTAAACCTGATGGACTTCTTTGAGACAGTTACCATGGCTATAGACTAGGGAAAGGTGGTCCACAGAGCCTACCTAGACCTTGCAAAGGCCTTCAACACCATTCCCCATTCTAGTATTATAGACAAGCTCGCCTGAACATAAACCCCTACATCACAAGATGGGTTGCCAACTGGCTCACTGACAGAACCCACATGGTAAGAGCTGCAGGAGCTAGGTCTGACTCTAAACTGGTTACAAGTGGCATTCCCCAAGGCTCGGTCCTAGGACCCCTCCTGTTGGGCATATACTTCTCAGAGGTACAGGCAAGCACAGGAGGACAATGGCTGACCAAGTTCATAGACTACTGCAAACTAGGGGCTGTAATTGACTCTCCGGCTGACACAGACATCCTACAAAAGGGTCTCACAGAGACAGATACCTTGTGTCAAAACCATGGCCTCAAGCTAAATGCCAAAAAGTGCATAGTCATCCCCTTTGGAAAAAACAAAGTACCCACAAATTACCACGTAGGTGGTAGCCCCCTAAATATGGAAGAACAAAATAAGGGATCTGGGCGCCCATGTAGATAGTAATCTCTCCTTTGATAATCATTGATAATCATATTGCCAAAGTGGTCAGAAAATCCTTGTATGTGGTCCACCTAATAACAAAAGGGTTTGCATCCAGATCAAAAGAGGTCATTGTGTCCCTCTATGCATCACTCATCAGACCCATCATAGAGTATGACGTCCCATTTGGGATTTACCTTACAAGGCACCTGCAACAGCTGGAAAGACCACAGAAGTACCTCAACAAGAGGATAACTGGCCTCAAGCAGATGCTCTATGCAGCTTGACTGAAGAAACTCCAGCTGTACTCTGTTGCATACTGCCTACTCAGAGGTGATCTCTGTCTGGCATACAAGGCCATGTCCAACCCAGAATTGATGGACATGCTCCACCTAAAGAAAAATCATATTCTCTCAAGCCACATGCTCTAGGGATCTAAACCTCACCACAACAATAAATAGGACTTGCTGGAGGGATAGATTCCTGTCCCAGAGACTTCCCATGCTCTTGAACAAGATTTCAATCTACATTAGGTAGAGCTCCTCGCTAACGCTCTTCAAGAGAAACCTTGACGAGTGGATGGGAAACGAGAAGTTTACCCCGGGAATCACTTCAGTGGCTCTGCTGGACAGAGGCACAGGGAACTAATCTAAGGGGGCGGCGAAAGCCAACGCATTCCAGCTAGGCTTATAAAAGCCTTTGGGGAGATAGCCTAGTACCTACCTATGAACCTGTATATAAAAGTGCTATGCTTTTTCAGGCTTATTTGCATTCTATTTGCTTTAACAAGCAAAACAGTACATCCAGGTTTTCTGCTAAGTTACCATGCAGTGAAAGAATTCCTTTTGGATACAGCTGCAGTGTTTTCCTAAATGTAAATTATACTTCATTAATTAAAGAAATTTAAACTTTGGAAAACAAGTATATATCTTTAATTTAGTATCATATATTTATCAGAATGCTCTATTAAAAAGGCAGGTACTGTGAATGCGCTAACTGTCATTACTATGTTCTTTTATGTTGACTGCTTCACAGAAAAAATGATGTACAGATTCCTATATCTAGATATTGGCATATTTATAGTAATATACCCTGTATCCTTCAAGAGCCTAACACAACTGATGCTGCCAACCATAACTCATTTACTGATACACTTGTGCAGACTGTTTTGGACAGATACTTCCTAGCATGGTTCCAAGTTTCATAGGTTCTTGAGGTAAGCTAACTAACCTTGCCCTTTGAGAGCATTTTTAAGCCTAGCCCAATTATCTTGTGAGACTCCAAAACACCTTGTGTTTGTAAGGCAAACACCTTAACCATTAAGCCACCCTCCCAACAGACAAAGGAATAAGTTACAAAATATCCATGATCAATACATCTATTCACTAGAAATGTACAGCAATGCTTGCATCTAAGACTGTCAGTTTGCTTAAAAATTGATATGTATGTAGAGCATCCCTGTCATGCAAGACACTTACCACACAACAGGGATATGCACTGCTGCTTTTACACAACACCGTGCAAAACAAATTAATTTTGTTACCTTAGATAAATAGTTGGTTTAACAGTGATCACCCCTTCAAGCAAAAAAAAAAAGAAAACTAAGGTTGCTGTCTTTTGTAGAAACATTTTAGCATTAATAAAGGTTCCTTTGGAAGTATGCATATTAGCAAAGGTGAAACACTTGTACACTTCACACATTTCAAATACCTTGGGACAAACCTCTAAATAAAAGTTTACTACTGAAAAATGCATTCAAAGCTGAGCATATTATTTAGAAATAAAATGTATTCTTACCTCCTAAATAAGTGTTTCCAGATTTGCTTTGCTTTCTTTCTAGTACAGATCTGTTGTAATGTTACCCTATCTCACCATTTAAATATGAGCAGTTAGTACCTAAAAGAACATCACAACAAGATTCATGTTTTTGCCCTCTGCTTTTAGCTAAATACATTGATGAGGGTATCAAATGTTATTTAACAATGTAATGATGCAAGTCCTACTTAAAAGCCATCAGCTGTATGTATATATAGGGTATCAAATGTTATTTAACAATGTAATGATGCAAGTCCTACTTAAAAGCCATCAGCTGTATGTATATATAGGGTATCAAATGTTATTTAACAATGTAATGATGCAAGTCCTACTTAAAAGCCATCAGCTGTATGTATACATACCGGATTATATCCAAACACACATTATTATAATTAGTATGAGAATTGGCTCCCCTCAGACTCTCTTTTCAGTGATGGCCTTCACCACAAGGGGAAGGGTAAATTAGATAGCATGTCTATTTTAAAGTAGCCAGTCAACTAACATGTCTGGGGTGGATTAAAAAAAAAGTACCTGAAGAGAACACACAGACACAAACAAAACATACAAACAGTAGATGGTCAGGATTAAACCCTAGTCCCTGTAGCTATGAGGCAGAGAGCTTAATCATCCAGTCTGTTGCTTATGGCAAATCACTCTCAGCTGGTATGATATTCTACACAAAGCAGCTTAAACAAACAAAAAAAAATCATAAAATCTCAAACTGTAGTATGAAAACTTCTAATGCCTCTACAAGTCTTCAGTGTAATAATTTTGTTCCAGATGAGCTTTAACCAGCTTGACCTCATTTCAGACTATAATCTAAGTACAACTACAATGCTGCTGTCTTACAAAAATGTACCCTGCACTGCAAATTGCCTGGTCAGTGGCTGCAGTCATGTGCATAATCCCTTCATTGACCTAGTAACTGCATGCATTATTTGGAAATCCTCTATTGTTTCTATAATTAGCTATTTCTAAGCTCCTTAAGTACTGTTCTGTTGCTAATACCTGGTTATTTTTGTACTATAAGAGGGTGTATACAAATGCATACAATATTTTTCTTACCGTTATAATATTTGTATGTGCTGATCCAGCTTTGTAGAATTGAAAAATAACAGCCTAATTGCATTCCTGGAGACAATGATTTAAATACTAACCCATGTGTTGAAATCAAAGGATAAAGGTACAAATAACAGGCACAGACAGGGTGAGTGTATAGGTTCATTGTGGATCATGGCAGTACTTGGTTAGAGAAGTTAGACCGACTCAGATGGGTTACATATGCTATATATAATGGTGTCAGGTAATTCAGATGTTTATTTTATTTAATATTTGTTTACTGGGAAGGTCCGACTGGGATAGTGCCCATTTTCAGTGGAGGCTGGGGAGAAATGCACTAGATACTTGTCTTTGGGATGTGGCAGGAAACTGGAGCACCCAGCGGAATGTTTGAAAATATTTTTAACTGGCTAGTATTTTAACCGTATTCCAAACTTGTTTATGCTGCCGGAGACAGACAGATGACTTGTTACATGTGGGACAATAACACTTTATAGACATCAGTGCTGATTCTTGTATTACATTACCATGTTTTACACGGGTTAAACTTTTCAGTATGGGTCGACTCACAAGTCCCATCACTGATCATATTAAATCCATCTTTGGTATGTTATACCATCTGAGATGTCAGTGCTAGTCTTAATTGTAGAAACAGTAAATCATGTGAACAAAACATAATCTAGTTCTTGTCATATATGCTTGGCACTTACTTGTAAAGTGTTTCCTTTTATTTATAAATGAAAACTTTGTAAAGTAGGTTGAAAAGTCAAAGATGAGGAATGCTGAGAAGACATACTGATTTTGTCAACTGAATAGACTGGATTAAACATGCTGTTTTTGTTCTTTCGACCTTCTAGGTGGACAGCTCTGATTTCCAATTTAGTCATGACATGAGTCAAAAGACATTAAACTGGAGCATAAGATGACAGATATAGAGAAATTAGAAACAAATGCAGGAATATTACCTGCTGATATGAGCAAAAGTGGTGCAACATATAAATACATACATAAAAGCAGTGATAATGTATCCCAGAAATAATGTAATATAAATGCTTTACAGTACAAGACATGCATAGATGGAATAATTTGCAAAATGCCAGGTAGGTATGTCATACATTCCAAATACATTTTGCCAGGTACAGTTATCAAAGAATATAAGCTAGCAATTCATACAAAAGTACTTATGTCAGAGTACATTTGGCATATTTAAAGCATTGTGCAATGACTGACTCCCATAAGTTACATACAAGTGCAAGCAGAAGGCATGAATAAGGCACACAACAGCAATGTAATCAAGAGCAACAAAATGCAGTTTAAAAGAATAGAAATTAAGCTAGCCTTCCCTACCCACATATATGAGGAATAACAAGCTTTGGTTGGAGTTTGGCCTCTCAAGATGAAACAAGTTTCATGTTGCAGGCTTGACTTTTTTTTTCTATAAACCGATCAAAAGCATGTTTAGTTAGCACTAACACCAAGGTGCAGGTTATTAGAGTTGAGAAGGATGATACAAAGTTTTGATAAGTTTCTTTGAGACAAGGTAGGGGGTCAGTAGTTAGAGTGGATGAAGAAGTATAAAGGTATGTAAGTGAATCTGAAAGTAAAATTGTCCTTGTCCTGACTTCTGTCCACTTCAGTTTCTTTACTGTCTGAAACTTATCGAAAGCTGAGAAGAGTGAATGCTCTTTGATCGATCCCTAAACATCGAACAACCTAAATAGCGATGACATGGAACAGCAATTTTTTCCCAGGGAAAAAAATCACTGGGCCGTTTTCGTGAGTTTGCCATTTCCTCCACTGTGGTGTGATCTTGTTGTTGGTATATTTAAGTAGGCGGGTGTGAGGGGCGTAGCCCCCAGTTTATGTTGTGTTTTCATTTGTTTTTTTCCTGGAAAAAAAACGCTGTTCCGTGTCTTCGATATTTAGGTTGTTCGACGTTTAGGGTTCAGTCAAAGAGCATTTACTCTTTTCAGCTTTTGATAAGCTGATATGGACCCCTCAGAACTGTATCCATAGCAATATTCTTGCTAATCATAGTATTGTCCCAATTTCAAACACAATGCTAGACCAGCAACAGCAACCTGTGTTTCTTGATATGGTTAAGGATTTGGCTGTCTATAATCCATAAACTAGGCAATGAGACAAAGGTTTGTTATATCTAAGCTTCTTGGATGCAGTGGATAATACAGTTGTATAAGTTAACTTACCATAACCGCAGATGTTTGAATAATCAGTGCTGCAGTAGCCTTAGCTGTACAAGTTCTAGACACCATAAGATATAATAGCTGGCCAGCTTCAGAGCGCCTTCCATGTGCCTAAATCATCAGTCAGCTTGTGCTGATTAAAAAGAAAGGTTTGGGTGCCAAGCCCTTCATAGCTTTCTTGTGATCAAAGAGAGGAAGGCTGAGCCCTGGAAGACAATACTTGGAACAACAAAAAATAAGTGTCCACACTCTGGCATAAACAACATCTAAACACAATGGGGATGGAGGGAGGGTGCATCTTCTGCAGCAGTGATCATTTGAACATCTACTGTTATACTAAGTTTTCATATGCAGCTGTACTATGTTTATCAGATTGATCATTGCTGCAGTAGCCTTAGCTATATGGGAAGTTTACCCTAGTTTACTACATTCTGGAGGTGGAAGGAGAATGGTCCAGGAGCCACTTGAGAATGATCTTGCGAAGTCTGATCTAGGCCTAGAGAAGGAATCAAGATTATAGTGATTTGTAAAACTATGTACAGAGAACCAAGTCACAGCTTCTAAAATCCAACCATTTCCAAAAAGCCATAGATGTAACCAAGTCCCTGGTAGAGTGGGATCGACCCCCTACATGCAATAGTTTTGTTATGGTGAGTGTAACAAAATGTAATAGCCTTAGACAATCATTTGGATATAATCTGTTTTGACAAGGGTTGTTCCTTCCTCTTACCTTCACAAGAAATTATAAATTGATCTGAAAATCTGAAAGATTTAGTTTTGTCAAGATAGTACCGGAGTTGTTTGTGAACATCCAAGGTATGGAATATCCTTTCTCCCTCATTTTTAGGGTCAAGAAAACAGGGAGATGGACAGTTTGGCTTAAATAAACTCTAATGCTACTTTAGGCATAAAAGATGGATTAGTTCTCTAATAAACCTTGTCTGTGTGTAAAATGAAATCAAGCATACTCGCCATAAGAGCTTGCAGCTCCGGTACTATTCTTGCAGAGGTTACAGCAATCAATAAAACTGTTTTCCATATTAAGAACTTCAAGTCACCCAGGTTGGCTAGTTCAAATGTAACAAGTGTTACTCTTCTAACAAAACTAATATTCCATGGAGGATCACCAGTTTTCTTGGAGGCCTCGTATGCAAAACCCCTTTCAAAAACATTTTGACATGAGAATACATTGAAAGAGGAGGATCTATGGGCAAACATGGTGAAATGGCCATAAATAAACCTTGATGGAGGAGTAAGAAAGGACATAGGGTAGTAACTTATGCAAATATTGTAAAATCAGAGAGCACCTAATCTTGAATGGGTGCTAGTTATGTTGTTGGCACCAACTAGAAATTACTTTCCATTTACTTATATATGGTTTTCTAGTTGCATTCTTTCTTGCAGCCAACTATACCTTCTGTACACCCTCAGTAAATATGTGCCTAAAGGGAATTAAGATCCTATCATACAGGCAGTCAATTGAAGTTGATTGGGGTCAAGGTGTTTTGTGTGAGTAGATCTAGTCTGTGAGGAAGCTTGTAGAAATTTTCTCTGGCCATTTCCAAAAGAAGGGAAAACCATGGTTGTCTGGGTCAGAGGGGAGTCACCACAATGATGATGGATTCCTTCTGAACCTTCAGATGTACTGTGGATATCAGTGGAAAGTGTGGAAAAGAATAAAGGAACATTCCTGTCCAAGGAAAAGAAAAGGCATCCATCTTCCAGGACCTTTTGCATGGAGTTAGAGTGCAATCTCACCAGCTGTTGTTCAGAGAGGAGACAAATTGGTTTACTTGAGGAACTCACACAGATTGATCAAATCTTTGAAGATACCCTGATCTAGTTTCCATTTGTGAGGGTCTGCCCTGGTCCTGCAAAGATAGTCTGCTACTCAGATTTGTCCAGATGTAATATAGAATACCTGTAAAGTGAGATTGCGCAGTGAAGCTGTATTGCAATGTTACTTGTTTAATCTGTAAAGGTGGTATGACATGGTTCCCCCTTGCTTGTTGGTATACCACAGGACTGTGGTACTGTCTGTAACAACTTGGAGGTCCCTGAGACCAAGGATTATTCAGAGAATTGAATGCCTTGATTAGAGCAAACATCTCTTTGAAATGTACGTGCTTGCATCTGCCCTTGGTTTCTCACACACTGTGTTCTTTCATCCCTCCTAAAACTGCTCCACAAGCAAAGTCTGTAGTGACTGACTGACTGCTTTAGAAGAGGAAAAGGAGAAGACAAGGCCCAGATTTTAGGATATCTGCTGTCTCCAGGTAATTTCTCTTCTGACAAATCCCAACACACTGGGACTTGAAAAGACAAAGGATGCTGGTGCTGGGATCAGAGAGACTTTTGATACCATTGTATCTTTCTCATATGGTGTCTTGCCAGGAGTATCAAGAAAGTCATAGAAGCCATGAGACCCAAAATCCTGAGGTATTCTCTAACAGTGACCAATGTCTGAGTGGTAAACCTAAGAAATAGATCCAGACAGAGATCTATTTTTTTCAGTGGGAAAGAAAATCTTTGAACTGATGTCTAGCTGGCATCCCAGAAGTACAATCCTATGCAATGGAGTTAAAATGACTTTAGAACATTTTTGTTATTTTGCAATCCCAGTTTGTGTAAGCGATCTCTACCCAAGTGAGAGATTCCTGACACTTTGAAAAATACTCTCTGCAAAGATGAGCAGTTATCTAATTATGTAAAAATGTAGATGCTCTGTAGCCTGCAGTTAGCTGCAACTTGTGTTAGGCACTAAAGCCTTTGCTCAAGGGGCAGAGACTTCTGAGATGATTGTGAGATTGACAGATCATTATCTTTTAAAAACAAAGTTCTGCTAACAAAACAGGATCTGAAGAAGTCAGTTGTTGAAAGCACTTATCCCCTTGTATTTATTTTCACTCTGAGCTTTTACAGTTTTTATAGATTTGATTGAGTCTATTAAACTAGCTTTTAACCTTCACCATAATGGCACAACTTTACTTTGTTTACATAAAACTTATTTTAAATGTAATGTTTTCCCCCAAAGGGAATTATTCGCCCAACAAAGGAAGAGCACAAGCCCAGCTACTGTTCCTCGAAAGCCTCCAAGAAGTGTGCTCTGTAGTTGGAGGAAAGCTCTGATGGGCTTGTCACCTGAACTTGTCTTTTTAGTCATCTTATCAAGAGCTGACTGATCTGGATGTGTGGAAGGTGCCATGAAACCTTTAAAGCTGGCATGGCTGTTGCATCCTATGCAGGTTATAACTCGTACAGCTAAGGCTACTACAGCAGTGATCAGTATGATGAAGATATGAAGATTAGCTCCAGCAGCAACTAATGTAGGAGTAGTCCCTCAAAACTCAGAACACCATAAAACTGCTCTGTGCTAATAGTAAACCTTTTAAAGTGTTGCTTTAATTAATGAAGGCACGGCTACACCTTAGCATGGCAGTTTCTTTTTAGCGTTAGTCACCTGTCACTGTCTCTCCCTTTATATTCATTAACATGAATGTTAAGGAGTCGATATAGTTGGTGCCAAATATTCTATACTGGATTGCTGATTTGGCTAATCCTCTTCCATTTGTTACATCTTGGTTAACTATGTTTCTAAGTTCCTTAAATGGTTCCTTATTGAAATGTTGGGGCTTGGATTATTGAGTCCAAAAACACAGAAAAAGATGGAAAATACAGGAGCCGATACCAAACATCTTAACATTTAAACTACTTTTTGGGAGTATTTCCATTCCCTGATGTGGGGGCAAGCCTACTCACTTCCTAAATCATAACAACTCTTGTGATCCTCCCTATATTGGAGAAAAGGGAATAGTCTGAGAAATGGCAATCTTGGAAATATCTGTAAGTCTGGTTTTTTTGGCAATCAGTTTCTACATTGCAAGACTCTGTGATCAGAGTTCCAGCATTTCAAATGGTTACCAGCTAAATTCTACAGCCAGCTTTCCTCTCAATACAGTTAAAGCCTAGGCTATGCCTTCTGAATTCTGGTTTTAATGGTATGCTTTTAATGTAGCAAAAGAGTAAAGAAAGAATATAGTCCTATGATTTAGTCACAACATGCTAAGATGTACACTGACAAGTCCACTTTCCCATTCAACAGCATTCCTAGCAGACATTCGAAGTCCCATAGTATCCTCTGTGTTCAGATGTTTGTCCATATCCTTGCAGCTATGTGTTACAGATCAGTAGCAGCACATCAGAAAATCAGTTTCCTGTCAAAGACATTCTGCTGTAAATCTCTGTGGGACATATAATGCCCACTATTCACAAATACAGCTGTTTTTCTTAAATTCACATGCCATTAATTTTCATTTTAACAGTTAAGCATAAAATATAGATATACTGTACTTCAGTTTAATAAATAGGCTTCTGTTACACATTTACATACTGAAGAGTGAGAGAGTGGAGCAGCAGCTAAGTAGTGCTGCAGATATCAGTCTACTACCGAGAAGGAGACAGGCAGAGCTACTGCACTGCAAGGAGAAGGACAGGGTCAAGAACTGGACTGCTGCGTGCCGGCCCGGCCCCTCTCACAGTCAATACATTTACAGAAGACATTACCTATCTGAGTGAATATTTACCGTTAGTAGAAAACTGTGAGACAAAAAATGTATTCCTCGTGTTTCTGTCCCATGTGTTGCCCTGTCTATGGAATCGACAAACAAGTTTAAAAGAATCTGAAGTGTACAAAATAAAGTGAGCTGGATAAAAGCAAGTGTTGCGTGGGAAGCAGACTCAAAGACATCTTTATGAGACATGGTTATTCAAAGTCCGTGAGCACGGGAATCTTCAAAGGGTGAAATCATCAGATATGACCTGGACAGAGTGATATGATCATAGAAGGCAGGGTTATAATTTGTTAAGAAGAGCCGTCAGTCACTGTGTTTCCATCTTGCTTGGCTTTAATAATACACAATTCCAAGAAGTCATTTGAATGAAAGAGAAGAGGTTCTTTGTGACAGGTGTTTGATTCAACAGTCACAACAGGCAAATAATATGTGTGTGTGGTGCAGATTTAATCCTGTGGCTTGGCTGTAAGTGAAGGTTTGGGCCCATAACAGTTTACATTGTCTGAATAGCAGAGGGATAGAGTGTCATCTGTCATAGACTTTGATTAGAAAGATTGGAAGGTTGGATTCTGTCCCGAACTGCAGACATTGGACACAGTTTCTTACTTCTTCATATTTCAGATGTGTACTGCTTGTGTTCCTGCCTCCTTCTCCTCCTGAATGCACCCTAACGGAGGCTCATGTTGAGAACCCACAAACCAAGGACATTTAAATCAACCTAGAATCCTATCTGCTCCTTCAGGACATTTACAGAGAAAGTATGCTTATTGCTTATCTTTCCAGGACATTTTAGAGAAAGTACCCATATTGCTTAAATATATATTGTAATTCATAAAAGCAGCCAACTCTTTCCCCTTCCTTATCAATTTAAATTATCCCTACTCTCCCCACACTTTACTTTTACCCTTGTTGAGCCTGATAACCCCTCCAGCCCCTTACTGGATATTCCGGTGTCCCTGTTCACTCTTCTTAGCTGCCCAATAGGTGCCACCCCTCTACCTTTCTTGCCGCCTCTACTACATTTCCTCTTGGTTTCTTACACTTTCTTTCAGTGTTTTCTTTGATATCTGCCCACTGTTCTCTCTCCCCATATTCTCCCAGGACTACATATCCTCTTCCTCAGCTCCTTATTTCTCCATTCTCCTCCAAGCTCCTAGCCTCAGCCCCTCCCATACTAGTCTTTCAGCACATATCTCCTCACAACTCCATTTCACTGTCAGTCTTTGATATAAAATATATCTTTGCAATCTTACCTTCTAGCTCTCCTACTCTACTGATTGTTTTTTTCCTCTCTTTTTTCTCCTTCCTTTCTCACTCCGCCTCCCCTACCCTACCCCCAAATCCCACCCACCCCAGCACCTCTACATTTATACCTCTCGATCCCTCCCATGTATACTAATTAACCAATCAGAGTCCTTCTCTTCCTACTCTTACTCCTCCCACCCCACTTTACTTCACTCCACCACTTAACCTATCATAGTTCTTCTACTTGACCCCTCCCACTCTTTCTCTTCCCTCCCATTATAGTTTCCCTTCTCATCACAGATTTTTCCCTCTCTCTCCCCTGCAAATACTTTCAACCCTATCCTCTTCCTAAGACCCCATCCTTTTTGTTTTGTTTGTGCTGCCTACTCAACTCCACTACATCAATCTCTTCCTCCTCTGCTTGCCAAACATGTCTCCCAAAATCCTTCATAATATCTATGTCCCATCATTACTACTTGTACTTCTCATTCCCCTATATTTTGCTTCGTCCTACTCTCACAAAATACCCTTTTCCCCTCCTCCTACACAAACCAACCCTTGTACTCATTCACAACCTTCTATCTACCCACTACAACAACATATCTTCCACTCTTATTCCTCCCAAAACACTGTACCTTTTCCATCCCAAAAGCCTCACCACACCAAAACTCTCACTCTGAAAATCCTCCCTCCCCATAACAGCCTCCTACTTCTAAAACACAAAAGACAAAAGTTACTACCAATAATGACCTTGTCTTATGTGGCGATATTCATCCAACCCCTGCCCCTGCCTCACCACTAACAACGCTCCCCAACCCCTTTTTCTCCCTCTGGAATAAAACATAGTCCCCTCCCAATTCTTCTACCACTTCCTCTCCTAACCCCTTAAGCTCTTCTCTATCAATGCTCAGAGCCTAAATAACAAAATTCACCATCTTCATGCTTGATTTGCCACAACCAACCAGACATCCTAGCCATTTCTGAAACCTGGCTAAAACCCCACATCACCGACTCTGAAATCTTACCTCCTGGCTTCCAAATCCACAGAACTGACCGACCAAATAAAAAAGGTGGAGGCTCTGCAATAATTTCTCTAACCTTCTCTCCCTGATCCCTCTACAAATTCCAACTCCTGAGTTCAAAAACGCTGAACTTACAGCCAGTCTCCTTCGACTAAATAAACATAAGAACATCTGCATTATCTCCCTTTATATATCCCCAGGTGTCAACACAACAACCCTTGAAAATATTCTTTACTGGGCCTCAGCTGAAATCAAATTTGAAACCTACATTCTAGGTAACATTGATTGGAAAAAAATCAACTCACCTTCCCTCCCAATTCATCATCCTCTTTAACTTCACCCAAGTAATACACTCAACCACCCCTAACAAAACAAATCCCCAGGATCTACCATTGGCTGGATCCTAGTCTCTCATCCAAACAAAATAACTCTTTCAGGCACTATCCCTGATACCTTCAGTGACCATCTCCCTACTTTCATACACCGCTCCACTAACTCTACCCAATATCTACACCACTACATCCACACGTAATCTCAGCAACTTCAACCCAACTATCTTCTCAAACATTCTTAAACATACCAACTGGCAGACCCTAAATACACTTCCGCTAGACAAAGCTGTAGAACAGTTTAACTCTATCTTCCTAAATACTCTGAACTCCCTAGCTCCTCCAAGAAACAAACGAGTCAAAGCTAACTCTGCCCCCTGGCTATCCAAAGAAACAAAACAAGTCATGCATCAAAGGGACAAATCTTGGAAGCTATACCAGAAAAATAAAATCCTTCTTCCCTGCTCCAATACACCCAACTCCAACCCTAGCAAAAAACTAATCACCCTGGACAAAAGAACTACTACTACAAACTACAGTCCAACCAAAATAAGAACCCCAAACAGTTCTGGAAATCAGTAAATTCCCTTCTCCACCCAGGATCTAAAATAACCCTTGCCCAGACCCAAGTAAAACTGACTCAGATCTAAGCTCTCTTCAACAAATTCTTCACGGAATCATAGCTAATCTTACCAAATCCTTCAACTGTCCTCCCAGTTTCCAGCTGAAACCTGTTTCAACTATATTCATAAAAAGACTCTTATCAACTAAAGCCATGCACTAATGCCCTGATAACATCCCTCCTCTTTCCTTAAATGTGCTGAAGGTATTGCTCCCTATCAGCATCTTAATTAACAGATCTATAAAAGAGTCATATGTTCCTGTGCTTTGAGATCAGCCTACATTCTCCCACTTCATAAAGGAGGCAAAACACAAATATCTCCAACTTTCGCCCAATTGCCCTACTCTCACCTTTATCAAAAATCCTAGAGAAATCCACCACCAACTCATGCCTTTCTTAATCCATAACCACCTCCTAACACCCACCCAACATGGTTTCCGCCCTGGACACAGCACTATTACTGCCTTACTATCCTTCTTAGAAACAGTCAACCAAGCCAGGGATTCTGGGTTACTAGTTTCCACTGTACTGCTAGATCTGTCTAAAGCCTTCGACACCATCTCTCACAAACACCTTCTCTTTCATCTATCAAACCTTCATCTCTTCCCTGATACTCTATCCTGGTTCTCTAGCTACTTATCAGATAGATCCCAAGCTGTCAAATGGAACAACTCTACCTCCTTCTCCTTACCTACACCCACTGGAGGGTCCATCCTATGCTTTTCAACATCTTTATAAATAACCTTCACTCTGCCATCCCAGACACAACAGTCATCCAATACACAGATGATTCTACCTTAGTCTGCGCTGCCTCCAACATTCCCGAACTACTGACAAAAACCCAAATAGCTTTTTCCACTACTGAGAACTGGATGCACGAAAATCATCTCTCTCTAAACTCTAATAAATCCAAAATTCTTCTCTTCGCTCCCTCCAGGGCTTGCACATTTGATAAAACAGCATTCAAAATCATAAGCCAAACAAAGTCAACCATAGAGGTGGTCCCATCTGCAAAACTCCTTGGCATCACTATAGACGAGCACCTCAAATTTGATAGCTACATACAACAAAACATAAAGAAAACCCACCAAAAGCTAGGTATGCTCTATAAGAACAACTGCTTTCTCTCCAACTCCGCTAGACATTCCTTAGCAACTACCTATCTTCTACCATCTCTACTATATGGAGCCCATCTCCTTACTAACCTGTCTTCTTCCATCTCCACTAAACTCGAAATCTGCTATAATAAAATCTCTAAATTTGCTACCAAATCTAAAACCTCTTCTCACCATTGTCTTTCCCTACAAACTCTGAACTGGCTAGAACTCCCTAACTACCTAGACTACCTCCAACTAACCACTGCTCACAAATTAATATTCTACCCTGAAAAATGCCCAGCCCTAGCAAACATCCTTCCCATACACACCAAACAGATCTCTTAGATCTGAACACCAAAATTTAATCACCATCCACAAACCCAATCGCCCTGCTGGCCAGCTCCTTCTCTCCTACTCTCTCTTGGCAGGAAATGGAACTCTCTCCTTCTTCTCTTAGAACAACATCTAACACTGAAGCCTTCAAAATCCAACTTTTCTCTTACTTATCCTCTAAACATAAGTGCACCTGCTTACATCCTACATAAATCTACATAAATTCCCTTGAACCCTCTACATCCTTTCTCTTTACTCTACCCTAATACTATCTTCTTTTCTTCTCTTTTCTCTCTCGATCACTGCTTGATCAAACTATATTCTACTCTCAGTTTATGTACTTTCTCTCTCTACTCTCATATGTAAATATTGTAAATAGCATGTAACCTTACACCTTCTTTTCATACAGTCAAACCTGCTACTTGAAGGAAACTACTAAATCTATTGTATCTACCTTCCTGAATGATGTTTTTTGAAGTATACTGCGTGTATTTGCTTTTTTTACTAACTGTATTCAATGTAATGTTATTCCAAATGTATATATTTTATTACTATCTTTTACACTATGTAACTTAGATTGTATTTGCTTTGCTTTTGGAGCTTTTCTCCCCGGGCCTCCACTGAAAATGGGTACGTTCTGGCCCAGTGGACTTCCCCGGTAATCAAACTGGAAATAAATAAATAAATAAATTACACACAGAACTTTTGGAATAACTTTGACTGATTTTTTTTTTTTTTTTATTATTATAAATCTCCCAGATGAATTCATTAAATAATTTGGTACTCTGAGAATTTGTAACCACTACAGAACTGTACGAGTTTCCTCATGCTATATCTTTTGTAACAACTGCTGCTGCCTGACAACTGTAATAAAGCATGTCACAGACTGGCATGTACATTGCAATTCCTTTTAGTTTCCTAAATTTTATTGCATCTCCAGGAAATTATATTTTCTCCTGTAAGGGTATCTGCTAGAAGAAAATAGTCATTACGATAGCAATCCGCTTTTGGTACAGGTGTTCAATGCTTGGGATAAAAGTAAACTTGTTTCATTTATTTTTATCAGGTATAAGAAACTGACCATTTCAAGCCATTCAGTAGACTAGTTTAAATCAGTGGCTGGTGGTAATGACTTTAGGTGTGTCATTTGAATGTATTCATAAGTAGATAAATACGAATGGATGTGTATGCAGTTGTGCATGTATAGATGAGAGAAAGGGATTATTTGTAATATCACACACACACATGTATGTATATTATATATATATATCTATAATATATGTATATATAAATACATACACACACGTACACACACACACACACACACATTTTTACTTACTATTTGTTCACTACTGATCCTGGTCAGCACTGACCCAAGCTCTGCTTCATTTTAACATCTCGGATAAGATTTTTACTAAAAAAAATCAAATAGAATGTTTCAAAATTTGATGGATTTATAGTTGAACACCTACTGAAAGATTTGCTACAAAAGATACGTTTGAAACTCTTTTAATTGCTTTTTCCTGTCAAGAAAATTAGAAATAACCAATTGTTTCACAATGAGCCACTCTAAGCCTAGTGTACAGGACAGTACTATAAAAAAAGACATAAAGGCTATACTAAGTAATATTGATGAGTTATCTGCAGAGATAGCTAAATTAGAAAGCAAAATGGACACTTTTTTAGAGAGGAATGTAAAAAAACAAGTTGATGTGCTGATTGAATCTCTTAACCAACAATCATCACAAACCTTGAGTATAGAAGAGGCAATGTCTGATTTTGATGGAAGATTGCTTGAATATGAAAATAACACTGAATTTCTTCTGAAACAAACCAAGTTATACTGGGAAAAAAATCAAAAGACTTAGAGAACAGATCTAGAAGGAATAACATCAGGATTCCTAAAAAAGAAGAGGGGCACTGTATTATTCAATTCCTTAATACCTGGCTGCCTGAAACTTTTTCCCTTGGCTTCAAAAGGACACGTGTCCAATTCAACTTAACAAAAAAAAAAAAAAAAAACCTTAACCTTCACCAAGGTCAGTGATGGCAAGATTGTTCTCAAGTCACAAGATAAGGATTTAGTCTTAAAAGCTGCATGGACTAATTATCAAGCAAAGATTAAGAAAATACTATAAGATATGACAATGACTATTCAACGATAGTGATGTCAAAGAGAAAAGCATGTGTGCCACTTGTTAAAAGCTTAAAGAAAAACAATATTAAGGCACATATATTGTTTCCAGCAAAAATAAGGATTCACCTTTCAGAAGGAAAGACGATTTTTAATAGGTCTACATCCCTACATCA
>NC_056747.1:487949671-488024037 GCF_019279795.1 Protopterus annectens
GTGCTGACCAGCTCAAATACTAACTGTGATATTTGGGTCACTCCTTTCAGTATGTTTATCTCTATGTATAGCATAATATCTAATAGTTACCACTGAATATATTCCAGCTGTTGTTTTACTTTGTGTGCCAGACTCAATAAGTGACAGTAAACAGAATTCAAAATGAAGACCGTGATGTAACAATTGAAGTAAAGCAGTGTTTTATGCTGGAACTCCTCTTTTAATGTAAATTTTTAAGTCACACTATAAGGGAAAAGGAAAGAAAATACATGTCTCTGCATATTTTATAGAGCTGTATAATACGGCTGGTACATAGGATGTGTAGGGGTAAACCATGAGAAATGAAACAGTATTAAACAGGAAAGGGGACAAACAGGATGCAAACTTCAATGTACTAGCAACAAAATAATACTATAAAAATGGTGGTAATATTGTGATATTGTGATCATATTGGGGTAGGTTTTAATTTTTCATAAAAATGTGAAGAGACGAGAAAGTAAAATGGCTTTAAGGTGAATAACCAGAATAAAAGGTTACTAAGGAGGGGTGGCAGAATGCACAGGAAAAGGCAGCAATAGTTATGAACATTCGTGTCAGTTCCTACTGAAAATGTGCAATTGTACAATAATGACTCTCTGCCATTCAAAAACGTGCATGCTCATTGGACAGCCCATTGTAAATCGAGCATATACCAATAAATAAGTCTGTCCTCTTAAGTACCATTAAGTACAGACTTTTCTATTGCATTTTGGTCTGCCATTTATAGCATATTCCAAGAAAAATTGGGTACATTCTGCAAAAGTAAAGAAATAGAAACTTACCTGATTTTTCTTGTGTTTCTGCACCATCTATCCTTAAATCCCACCGACTCTCTTAACTCTCAACTGTCTGGATCTTCACAGAATGTTCATATTTTATTAAGGAACTTCTCATTCCTGTAACTTTCTAAGTTTATAATAGCAATGCAATCTCTTCCTATTTTTGGACCTTTGTTCTCCCCATTTCTCCCTTTTGGGTTGAACTTTGTGCAGGTTTGCTGCACTAAGACTAGCATTAAAAGAATAGCAGCGATGGATATTCTCTTTTCTCCATTGCTTCTCTTGAACAGCGCTGATGAACTGTGCAAGAGTGGGAATGTAAGTCCCCATATATGTGCACAGTACATCAGAAAAGGTGGAAGAACATGGAGGAACACCACAGTGCCATTATACAAAGACATTATTTAAGAATGGTAAGCAATTTCTTTCATGAATAATGTCTTTGTATAATAGCACTATTCTACAACTGGTTGTGAGTAATGCTGGATTTTCCTATGTTGGCTTTGTTTGATCATGCATGCTTGGGTCTCCTGATTAGACCACATCAAAGATGGATAAATCCAGCATTATCTACACCCAGTCATGGGTTATTGCTTAAAAGTTTCATAAAGTCACCTTGGGAACGATGCATAGGCAAAATCCAGAAATGCAATGAAATATTTAAGTTGTCAGAAGAAGGGAATAAAAAATGACAGTGCATCCTGCAAGCCGACAATTTGTATGATTAGGTAGCCAATTGGTCCTTGTGCAACAAGAGAAACAGTAGTTCTGTGCTCTGCATTTACATATTTCTCTGAATGTTGTTCAGTATTTTTGTTCATTTACATACTCTTACTTCTATTAATCTATTGTTTTTGGCTTGACTCTGCAAATGCATTCTTTCTAAGCATGCATTTTGCATTCTATTGATGAGAGCCAGTGTAGTATACTAGCATGGAGAGTCACAATATTGTTTAATAAGTTGTTGCTTTTTGCTGGACACACACATCATTTTAATTATCAGCCCTGTTGCTAATCTTCAAATCCACAAGAAAAACGATGCTGCAGGGAAACAAAAATAAACCCAAAATTATGTCCTCTGTGGTTAATGTTGTTCTGGAAAATTGCTGTATATAATAAATATATCTATATATATATATATATATATATATATATATATATATCATGCTACGAATGCTATTTGTTTATGCTTAATAAACATCACTTGTGGCTACTGATTCTTCTGTACATGAAAGGCTATGAAGCAGAAAAAAAAAGTTAGTGGCACATATATCAGCTCCAGAAAGAGCAATGGATTGTTTGGAAACATACAAACCAGTATATCAGCATAACTCTGGAGAGGAGGATAGCAATAGTTCTATTATGACTGCCAAATTATAGCAATTAGTGACATTCTGTAATTGTTCAGAGCTCAGGCATCATTTTCCCCCTGTGTTTATAAATATCAAAGCAAAGTCATGATGTTCCTCACTTTGTGGAAGGCTGTTTTTCAACCGTAAAATACAAAAGTCAATTAAATGCTGAAAGGTATTCACAAAGTAGCCCATCTAAATCAATGTAATGAGGTTAAGTATTTTTCTAAATTACCACTTGTGTTTTTTAATGTAGGCTACACAGCAAAGGCTAATGCAAAAAAGAACATAGGTCCTGATTACTGTGTCTGACATTTAAAATGCTGTCTTCTATGGCAGCTGCCTTACTGATTTATTTTTACTCTGTTTCTTTTCATATATTGAACTCAAAGGCATTTGTAAGCCACAAATGCATATTTTGTTATAAATTCACGTATATACCTTGTTTCACGTCCATTCCATTTTAAGGTATTGGTGCTGCTTTCTGTATAGAAATTACACTCAAATAATGTTACCTATTTCCTTTTGTCTTTTATCAAATAAAACAGAAGCACAGTTGTCTTTCATATAGTATCGTCGGAGAAGAATATTTTTCAGCTGTTTGGTTATCTATTTAAATCATCAAAGTATTGTGTTTTGTATTTTTTGTAGTGCATCTGCTTCTTGTATTACCAGTTACAGAAAAAAAAAGTGTTGCAGTGCAAAGTCTTTTACTGCCAAGCACTCAGCAGGCAGAAAGAAAGTGTCTATCTGAAGAAAAAAACTGCTTTAAAAGGTATTGGATACTTCATTCTGGCACATTTTTTTGTTTAAAAGAATGGCAGCATGAATAATCTTTTTGCTTTTAAATCTGTTTTACCTTCTGTTGCTGTTCTTTGCCAACCAGCACCTTTAGCGGTTATCCCTAGAGTGAGTCCTCATCTTAACTGCATTCGGGTTGCTAAAAAAAAGAGCTTGCGAATCATGTTTCTGGTGTCAGAAAGATGCTTACCAAACATGTATTTTTCACATTTTTGGAGTTTAATTGCAGCATTCTAATATCTTGTGATTATTTCTGGTGTAAGAATTACCGAAGCGCATTATTCTGACATTCTAATTTGCTTGAATCAAAGGCCGCCATTCCTATAGTGTTATCAGGGATAAGAAATAAATGCGTAATTCTAATGTAGTCAAACAGAGTGTGCTGATTATGCTCAAATAATGGCATAAAAGTAAGCTGTTTATGCACTTTGCATTGAGACCCGAACAAAACCATTTTAAAGCTATTATTTCTCAATTTTTCTTCTGAAGCGTGTGTACATCAGCCTCTGCAGAACAGCATTAGAAGTGATTTCCCAACATTAAAAGCTGTAATACACTTTCCGCTGCCTTTAGTTACCTGTGAAAGGATCAAAGAGTTTGGCATCTTTTTGCTGTCTGTGCGGCAGTCCAAAGTTTGATAAAGCTTTCATTGCTATGAAACTCACAGCTACTGTGTTCATGTTTTTTTTTCCCATAACTAGTAATGCACTGAGACACCTTACTCTCCATGTAATATGAAAAATGATGATCAGGTCTTTCTGATCATAATCAACTTTTTTTTCTTGTCAATATACCGAGATTGACATCTCAATATTGTACTCTATGGGGATTTTTTGACATCCATGTCTCAAACACAGTTTATTCCAAGACCTGATCTTAGTTCTTTGTGTGGCTATCCTGAACCCATTTTTATTTGTGTGTTAATAACTCCAGGGTACAATGTTAGTATACAAACAACCTCTTTTTGTTAATACTAAATTTAGACATAGACTATGATTAGTACTACAGGAAAATAATGAGGCACTCGAATGGGTTATCAGAAACATAAGGCTGCTGAAACTGTAAAATGGTTAGTCTGAAAATTTAAATGGTACAGAGTTACGCTATTACAATGTGGTATAACAAATCATAAACTGTGGTAGAGGATCTTATGTAGAGAGCAAAATTAAGATTTTAGTTCCGTTTTATACATTTGCTCTATAATAGCATTACATTTTCTTTGTGACAATAAAATCAGTACAAAGATTCCCAGTGTTCAACAGATTCCCAGTGTTCAACAGATGAGCTTTTATCACATAAATGCAATTCATATGGACATGAACACCTATAAATAAGAGTCAGTTTACACTGAAAGACAACAAACTCAGATGAAGAAGCTTGGTAATAAGCAGAAAGAAGTACATTTCATTGCCACATTCTGTGCGCAGTTCTTGCAATCCATGATAGATAAACTGTGGTGCAAAGAAACAAAACAGTTTAGTTGAATACAGACCTCCTACAGAAACACCAGGAAGACTTCCATAAATTGAAAGCCCCCAGAGAATTCACCTACAGTTCTGTAGCAAACATTTGACATGTAGATGCTGGGAAAATCTAAAACTTTACAGTTAATAAATAGAATTGATAAGCTGTAGAAAATATGCAAAACAAATGTGTATTGATCAGGATGTATGAGGAGAGACAGCAGTTGAGGGTTTTATAGGTGGGAGGAGAGACAGCAGTTGAGGGTTTTATAGGTGGTAGGAGGAAAACAATCAGAAATGTATCCTCTCATTGTATAAGAGGAAACTGTAACAGAGGGGATAATTTTAGATTTATGAGATGTGATAAGGTTTGGATGTGAAGTACTAGCTGGAGCAATGAAATCTGAAAACCTCATTTATATGTCAGTCTTGGTCCTGCACTCAACTGGATTTACTTGCATTCTGTTTTTGTTTACCTGGATTTTGGCTGTCTTTTGAGTCCTATGAGGACCAGTGTTGCTACTGTGATTATATTGAAGTTTATCTGTGTAGTTCCCTTGATGTTCTCATGTACTTAGTTCTGCTCGTGATACCGTACCACCACATCTCCTATTTACCTGCCAGAGCAACTTTATTGCGTGATGGCATTTTGTAGCCAAAAAGACTAACAGCAAAAATGTAAGAAGCACATTTGTGGTAGATGATTAGTTCTTACATTCTCCATATCCAAGTGCCTTTCTGTGTGCTGTTAAGCTATGTTTCTCTACCACATTTGACATACGAGTGAGGGAATATACAAAAAGCAGGACAGAGGGAAAATATTAGGACAGAAAAAAGGCAGCATTCAAAGAAGGCAAGCAAAAAATCCACATAAAGAAAGTCCTTTGGCACTATTAATAGGGGAATCAACTTTGCAGTATGAAGAGGTAAAACCTTGAATGCCAGCCAAATTACCAGTGGCACTTACATGCCTGAGTGCTGGGGGAGCTGACAGTGGGTGAAGAGGAGGGATGAGGTAAAGTCTGCTTTCCTTTTTAAGTTGGGAGAGTGCGAATATAACAACGCGTTGCTTCTCCAGGACATGATGGGGATAAAAGGGAGATGATGGGTGGAAATGTTTGTATTTTAAGGTGATCAGGCAAAAAGAGGGCATGTCAGCACTAGGAGGAGGCTCACTCACTGCACCATCCCATTCTCATTTTGGAATAAAAGCCAGGCACGTCAAGAGACTGGTAGGGCTTAAGGAAAAAAAAAGCTGCTACCATATGATCACCCTGGTTTTGCCATACTGTTCAGCAGCCACAGGAATGTTCAAAGCTTAGTATTTGAGTGGCTTTCACATCGAGGAATGAGATTGACCCAGCAAAGGGACATGTCTGTGATACACTTTAATTATGTAGTTGTCCTTCGGTGAGAGGGAGTGATTAGTGATTCAAAGGCCCTTCAGTGAGAGGGAGTGATTAGTGATTCAAAGGTCTGAAGTCATCAGTTCCTGATCAAACATTATATCATTATATCTATACCTATATATATTTATCTCTCTATATATATATTTATATTATGCATGTGTGTGTCTGTGTGTGTATATACGTATAAACTTCACACTTGATGGCTCTCAAAACACTGATCGTAAATTATACTCTGAAGGGCCTAGTTTTTCTTTCCCAAGCTTTATGATACATAATATAAAGAGCAGCCTAATTATTAGTAAAAAAAAAAAAAAAACTATGTATTATATAGGACTCATTTTTCAGCAGTAATTAGTGCATGGAAGTTTATTAGGGCATAAGTAAGACAGGCTACAGAGGGGTTAAAAGGCTGATATGATGATACAGGTTCTAATAGGAGGTGAGCTCATGAGAGAGGAAAGTAATTCTATTTTGAAGTATAACTAGAAGAAAGCCAAGTAAAGTTGTGTTCTTTTAAATCACCACACCAAAAAAAAAAAAAAAAAAAAAAAGTAAAAAGCTACAACAAGGCCACATTCCATAAAAAATCTGTATAAATTTATTAAAGACTTAGTGCTTCGGCACAAGGCCTTCAAAGAGTAAAGAATCAAAACACTAATTTGTTCATAAATATAATAAAATCTTTCTTCAATTAATCAGTTATCCAATGGTAAACAATTAGATAATATACTTCTAATTATATTCTTAAGTCCAAATGGTTCTAAAGTATTGTATTTTAAAATAAAGCAGGTTTCTTTTTTTAATAACTTATCTTTACTATTTATACATTCCCCTAAAATCACCTCAACTTACTCCAAGATACATCCTTTCAAATAATCAGGCTTAGTGTCATAAAAATGTGCAGTGACTTCTGAAAGGGCTGTCTAATTTCCTCTATTTGATTTCTGACACGTTCCTGAAAGCAAATTTTAAAAGATTGCCCTGTCTCCCCAATATAAAATAGATTACAAGTGCATTTTAGAGCATTCTTGAGCCAAAGCACTAAGTCTTTAATAAATGTATACAGGTTTTGTGGTGTGTGGCCTTTTAAAGTTGTGTTCCTTGTTTAGCAGTGACAATTTATCTATTGTAGAGATGCTTCTTCTTAGTGGAGTGGATAATGAATTTACAGAAACAGTTGCACATTATAATGCTTTCAGGTTACTTTTGGGTGATGCAGATATGATGGGTGTAGAATGATGTCTATGTTGTACCTTTAAGAAGCATTTCAAGGACACCACGTACATATAAATAGCAAGCATGCGCTAGCTTCAGTGCCATTTTGAGAGTGCAGCCAGAGAGTTAGCATGTATGAGTGTAATAGCTATTTTGTTTATAAGTTTACCTAAATTAAAAACCACAGTCAAATGGAGGCAAGTACAAAACACAGACTCACCAAATCACAAGATTTGTGCCTTATTTCCTCTGCTGGTGCTTGTGATTTGGTTACCTAAATTAAAGTTATTAAGCATCCATCCTGTTGTGTTTGTACATATTAAAGCTGCTTGAACAGAACCCACAGAAGTTCATCTGTTTTATCCTGACCAGGCGAGCGACATATGTCAGAACCGAGATTCCAGAGACTGCTTTTCAGAGCTATGAGGTACTGCATTAACAGTGAAGGTAAACTAAGAGAACTAAATGTAAAAAAAGGGCCAGAAACAAGCTAAAGGTAATGAAAACTTTCACAAACAATTTATTAAAAAAGATAAAACGGAGCATTACAACTGCACAGAATGCATTATTAAGCAAGCAAGAGGCATAAAATGTTTACTAATTAAACAAGATGTTTAAAATTAAGATATTTGATAAAAATTATCAGAAAAGCACATAATGGGTTTGAAATTACCTCAGAATTGCAAAACGAGCATTGTTAAAGTAAAATGAGCATGTTTAGAGTAAAACAAGCACAAGAAAAGTATAATGGGCATGGAAGAAAAGATGAAACAAGCAAAATTAATATAAAAAGGGCATATTAAGCATAAATAAAGTAAGGCAATTGAATGTTTTTGGCAAGATACTGTGTTTTGGCATAAACCACTATTTTGCATTGATTGAAGCTATTAAGGGTATAACTAGAGTTATTTGAAGTATCTCATTGTGTAAAAGTGCTTACACATGTGCTTATTGTTGTGCATTTATTCTGAAGAGTTTATTGTGTAATGCAGCTATTTAGTGAAGTGCAGCAAAATACAGCCATTTTGAAAAGTTTCTTGTGCTGGATGTGTCTATTTGCACAGTGCTGCCATTACAGAGTGTTTCTTGCAAAGTACAGCCATATGTGGAAGTTTTCAGTGTGCTGTGTACTGTTTATTCACAAAGTGCAATTACTTTGAAATGTATTTTACTCTGATCTGCTTCTGCCCGGTTTATTCGCACAGTGCAGTTATTTTTAAATATTTCTTATACTGATAAGAAATTATTTTTTTAGTATAGTGATTTCACGAGTATTCTTGTGCCCAGGCGACTTATTTTGCAAAGTTCAGTTATTCAGAGGTTTGTTGTGCTACTGGGCATAGTTACAAGTGCTGGCATAAATTTCTGGCATATGGGTATGTGTCCATGTCTGTATAGTTATGAGTGGACTTGGGTTGCTTTGTGTTTACTATAATTTGTTGGCATGACAGATGGACTTCAAAAAACATCACCACTTGTATTTGGTCAGAATAATGCAGAGAACTGGAGAATATTTGAGCAAGAGTATGATATTTTTATACGACCAGCTGATTCTGACAAAGATGCATGCACCAGGGCATTAATTTTGCTAAACTTAGCAGGGTAAGAGGCCATTGAAACAGAGTGTTCATTTGTGTATGCACCAGCAGAGACTGAAGGAGAAGGGGAAAACCATTATATTGTTGTACAGGCTGAATCAAGGGAAGACCCCCAGTATTTGAAATGCAAATTCAGGGAAATGTGCAACCCCCAGACAAATGTTACCTTAGAGAGGCATTTGTTTTATACAAGAGATCAAAAACCATGAGAAACTTTTGCAGCTTATACTACTGACCTGAGCAACAAAGCTAAATGGTGTAGGCTTGGTGATTTAAAAGATGAGTTAATGAAGGACAGGCTTGTGTGTGGTATTAGTAGTGCTGCAGTGAGAGAGATTTTGCTTCGTGACAGTGATTTAACGCTGAACAAAGCTAGTGAGATTTGACAAATCCATGAAGTTACAGAAAGGCACACAAGTATGCTTGCACGTGAAAAGAGCATGGTTTCAGCAGGCTCCAGAGCAAGTGTAGATAGCATGCAATACGTGACTAGCAGAAGCAGGCCTAAGCACATGGCAGCTGTGACCCCTGCGAGTGTGGCAGGTAAAACCCATAGTATTCCAGCTAGTTCTGAGACTGGTTCAGTGAAAAGGACATGCTCAGTGTAGTACTGGGGTGAGTCAGCAAAACCCAAATCAAGCTCTATTGTTACCTGTCGCAATTGTGGTGCCAATCTTGAGTCTAAAAGAGAAAAGTTCTTAGCATTTGGTCAACAATGCCACAAGTGTAAAAAAAAAAAAAAAAAAAAGGAACCATTTTCAAACGGTTTGCAAATCAAGTAAACCTCACACAGTCATAAAGAATGGTCACTCAAAGCAAGTTGATCATATAGAAAGCTGCAGCTAGGCTTTCTATGTAGATGGTGTGTCAGTAATTGTGGAAAAGAAAAGGTTCAAAAGCCTCCTTAAAGCTTACCTCTACAGTAACTGCTTTTGTAACTGCAACTCACCCCCGATTTCACACCAACTCCTAGACTTAACCTTTTAACAGTCCGTACTGTTATTCCCTTTTGTTCTGGGTTTCACTGACTTGTCTGTTGACCAATGATTACTGTAGATATTGTGTACATTACTACAACCTGTCAAATGCTTTGTTATAATATTGTCTAACTACACTAAGTAAGTCTTCTGTATAAATGTCATCTGCTATATATATATATATATATATATATATATATATATATATATATATATATATATATATATGTTTCCTATTATGCTACTGTATATTTTTTTTTAATTTTTTTACTATATTATACTTTTGTAACTAATTATTGTCATTACTTCACTTTCTGTAATATCTGAAGCTTTTTTCCCCAGGGCTCCACTGAAAATGGCCACCAGTTGTCCAGCCAGATTATCCTGGTAAACAAATGTTAAACAAAAAAATAAATTAAAAAAAAAAAGGTTGATGCAGTAAATTTGTTGGGGAAGAATGTCCAGATCAATGGTAAATCCACAGAGCTCAAAGTAGACACTGGTTTAAAGGGTAATGTTATGTCAGCAGACACATTTGCTAAGGTGAGAACTGGTGAGCAACTTAATGTGGTCAGTTGTGCAAAACTTGTTGCTTATGGAGGTTAAGAAATTTGAACTGAATGCTCAGTAGTGCTTTCATGTTATTTGGCTAGGAACTGCTATAGCTTACTGTTCTATATAGTCTGAAGACCTGTGTAGTCATTATTGGGTATCAGAGACAGTTTAAGAATGAATCTGCTTTTCTTAGGGTTGCCACCTGTATTTTTTTGGACTATCCAGAAATAAAATTGATTTTCCAGTAGTCTGGAAAACACTGTACAAACTCTGGTATTCTGTTTCAAAAAATATCTACTATCGGAGTATGTAAAATAAGCTAATTTACTCTGTTTTTACAGATAAGCATAATAAATCATCTGAAAGCAGGCATTAGGAATGGAAAAAGAGGGCGTTCCCATCTAACAGTGATGTCACAAAATGGGTGGGGTGTAGGTGTGAGAGGACAGGGTTGGTGGGGTTATGGGTGATGTGAGGGGTGTGGCCTTACTCTGGTTTTAGCCGCAATGAAAGGTGGCGACCCTAGCTTTCCGTTATCAGAGAAGTTCATCATATAAGCACATATCCCATTTCTAGCATCACTGATGCTATTTTCTCAGATATTTTTGATGACAAGTTAGGCAAACTTCCAGTTGTGTATTCTACGAAGCTAGACCCAGAGATCAGTCCAATGATCAGACTGGCAATAAAAGTTCTGATAGCTATGCAGAATAAAGTCAAAGCTCAGGTTGGTAAAATGGTGCAGCAAAGTATAATTTGTCCAGTTACGGAACCAACTGAATGAGTGTCATCCATGTTAGCAGCTCACAAAAAAGGCTCAGATGAAATCAGAATATACATTGACCCAAGAGATTTGAGCAAAGCATTAAAGAGACCACATCATCCTATGTGTACAGTCAAAGTTACAGCCCTAATACCAAATGCCACTGTTTTGTTCTGTCTTGGATGCAAAAAGTTCATTTTGGTAAGTGATTCTTGATCCCAATTCTTCATTACTGAATACTTTTCATAGGTTCATAGATCAGTACTAGGCTAACTGCTGTTGTGGGCCATTTTAAGCCTAGCCAACTACCCCATGTGAGAATCAAACCCTGCACCTTGTGTTTGCAAGGTAAACACCTTAACCATTATGCCATCCTCCCACCCTAAATAGACTGGACACCCATCTTAAGCTGCCCTTATGCAAAATCTGCAGCTAGTAGCCTTATCATAGGTTCATACTTGGCTAACTGCCTTTGTGAGTCATTTTAAGCCTAGCCAATTATCCCCTCTGAGATTCAAACCCTGTATCTTGTGTTTGTAAGGTAAACAACTTAACCATTAGGCCACCTTCCCAACCTTCAAAATCCCTTATTCTGGCCCTCAAAATAACCTAATCGTCCTTGAAGGTCTTGAACCCGGGACCATGAACACCACAGTCACTGACATTACCACTACGGCATCTGAGATATTAGTACCTAATTTGGAAGATATAGATTCCTCAGGATGCCATTTGGAGTAAGTTCTGCAAGTAAAGTCTTTCAGCGTGCAATGGAGCAAATTTTTTCAAATTATCCTTGTGCCAATAATAGTAGATGATTTATTGGTTGGAGGCAATGGTGAAGCAGAGCATGACAGCAACCTAAGGAGAGTTCTAGAGAGAGCACATGAAGTGAACTTAAAACACAATCCTCTGAAGTGCAAATTCAGACTACCAGAAGTTGCATATGTAGGTCATTTATTTACTGGCACTGGCTTGCGACCAGACCCATCTAAGCAAGCATCCATTCTTGAGATGCCAGCACCAGATAATGTTCAAGCTCTACAACTTTCTCTTGGTATGGTCAACTATTTAGGCAAGTTTATACCAGACTTCAGTGAGTTGACAATGCCTTTAAGAGAGCTAACATGCAAAAATGTTACATGGTCTTGGATGGAGCAGCACCAGAGAGCATTTGAAGATCTTAAGCAGAAAATTGGTAGTCCACCTACATTAAGATACTATGATGTCAGTAAACTAGTAACTCTTTCCTGTGATGCTTTAAAATTTGATCTTGATGCAGTTGTTCAAGAAGGCAGACCAGTAGCCTATGCATCTAGGGCTCTTACCCAAACTGAAATGCAATATCCTCATACTGAGAACTTTTGGCTATAGTATTTGCATGTTCAAAGTTTCATGATTGAGAGTGAGCACCAAGCTCTAATCACTATTTTAAAGAAACCTATGCATTCAGCTCCAGTGAGCTTGCAAAGAACAATGCTCACATTACAAAAGTACATCTTCAAAATGGTCTGTACAAAAGGCAAACTTGTTTATCTGGCTGATACCTTATCCAGATTGCCAGAAACACACAAGAACCGCTTAATGCAGACAATTTTGACTTTGATGTCATGAAAGTGCATACTTTTTCTACCATGACACTTGAGCTGAGAGATCATACAAAGGCTGATCCAATTTTGCAAAAGGTCAACCACTACATTAATGTTGGATGGCTGTCGAAGCAATCTAGTGTACCACCTGAAGTGCAAAATTATTTTCCTTACAGAGATGAGATGTTAATAGAAGATGACATTTTCAAAGGTCCTAAATTGTTGTTCCTGCTTCCTTACACTGTGAATATATCCAGATTTTGCATCATGGTCACCCAGGTTCTGAATCTACCAAAAGAAAGGTGAGAGGACTAGTATTTTGGCCTTCTCTAGTAAAAGATATTGATAAAGTACTTTCTTCTTGTTCAGTATGCAATAGTACTAAACCACATTTGCGAAAAGAACCACTTCAGCTAAGTCAAGTTCCTTTACTACTTTGGTCAACAGTAGCCACTGATATATTTGAGTGGAACAATCACCATTACTTTGTGTTGGTAGACTCTTATTCAAACTGGTTTGAGATCAATCTGCTACCTAACCTAACTTCCACTACTGTTACTACAAAGTTGAAATGTCATTTCTCAGTCCATGGAAGTCCACAAAAGCTCATCTCTGACAATGGTACCCAATTTACCAGTCAGTTACAGAAATTTGAAGAGAATGGGACTTTGTACGTTACTAGTAGTCCAGAATATTCACAGTCAGATGGACTAGCTGAACGTGCAGTACAGAGTGCAGAGCAATTAGTGAGAAGTCAAAGCGTGATAATACCGATGTCTTTTTGAATTTACTCAATTTCAGAAACATACCCCCTGATGATCTACATGGCTTACCTGCTCAGAGATGTCTGTCTAGGCAAACCAGAACAACATTGCCCATCAATTTCAGTTTGAGGCCTAATGCAAAGAACAACAGAACAATCAAAGTCCAACAATTCAGAAAGCACTCTTTCCACAAGTCCAGCTATGATAAATCAAGCAGATTTATTCATCCATTGAAAGGAGGAGAGACAGTGAGGATACAAACAGCGAAAGGTTTCAATCAGATTGATCAAGTAACAAGTATATGTGCTAAGCCAAGATCCTGCTTTAGAGAATCTGAGGGTGTGGAGTACAGGAGAAATCGCAGACATCTTCTTCCTGTATCAGAGTCAAAATCACAGCATTGTTTCTGTGATGCAGACTGTAGATCTCGGAGCAATCCGGACAATGTTCCTGTTGCAGAACGTGTCTTTACTACTACTTCCATTCCTGATTGTTATAGCACATTGCTGTCCAACATACACTAGCTTGTCAAGCATCGAAGGGATCTACAAATCACCCCCCCCCATGTGCAAAAAGGATGAAAACATTTTCCAAAGCAAACAATAGCATCTTAAGCAATGGCATAAATTGTTTCAAGCCCCCTCCTACCACTGTCAGCAATGACTCCTAGACAAAGGCATCCACAAATGCCCTGTATAAACACATATACAAATGTATAAAATTGGCTGTACCTCAGCAAATTAAAACAAGGTCCTCATGAAAAAAAAAAGCTACCCTGGTGGACATCAAGCATAAATAGGTTATGCTACAAGAGTGCTACAAGAAAAAGAAACTAATGTCTAAGAACAAGAGAGAACTGACTCAGCAGAGGAAAGACACCCTCCACAGCTTGAACAAGCAAATTAGATATCTTGTAAAGTCCTCTAAACCCAATTATGAAGCTAAACTAGCATCCCTAACTAAGGATAATTACAAGGCATTATTTAGCTATGTCAGAAATCTAAAAGAGAAGGCCCAGCTTTGTGCCATATTAGTAGTGGACAGTACCACTCATACTGACCCTGAGGACATTGCCAACCTGCTAGCAGACAGATTTGACACAAACTTCACCCCCCTGTGCACACCAGACATGCCTCAAAGCATACCTGCCACCAGTCCACTACCTAGTATATCCAAAGAGCAGGTCATAACCACACTGTCCATGGCCAAAACCACAGCCTCTATGGAACTGCATAACAATTCAGGCTGCCTAAAACAAGACCTAGCAGAACCACTTAGCACTTTCTTCAACCACAGTTTAAGTACTGGCTTTGTACCAGCAGAGTGGAAAACCGCAACAGTAATTCCCTTGCACAAAGGTGCTCCATCAACCAACTCTGGGAACTATAGCCCCATAAGCCTAACCAGCCTTATCTGCAAGGCCATGGAGAAGAATCATCATGGACCTTATCAACAAAGACTTAGATGACCTTCAAACTCTTGACCTGACCCAATTTTGCTTTGAGGGTAAATCATGCTTATTAAACCTGGTGGACTTTGAGAATGTCACTAGAGCCCTGGATGAAGACAAAAGAGTACATACAGCCTATCTTTACTTAGCCCCCACTCAGGCATCATTGAGAAACTCACCCAGTTGGGAATTAACCCATATGTTATTAGATGGGTAGCCAACTGGCTCACCTACAGAAAGCATACAGTCAAAGTTGGGGATTCCACCTCTACCAGCAGACCAGTACCCCAAATATTTGTGCTGGGCCCCCTACTGTTTGGAATCTATTACTCAGAAGTCCAGATGAAAATAGATTACCAAGTTCACCGATGACTGCAAACTGGGTGCAATCATTGAGTCCTCCAGTGATGTTGACGTTCTACAAAAAGGGCTTACACAGACAAATGACTGGTGCCAAAGCTACATACATAAAGTAAATGAATTGAATTATCATCCTTTCCGGCAAAGGGGAAGTCCCTGAAAATTACAATATAGCTCAAACCCTGTGGTGCGAGATTTTGGAAAACAGTTTGATGGCAACCTTAACTTCAATTACCATGAGTTCACAGTGGTAAGGATGGCCTTCAATGTTGCATATCTTGTAAGTAAGGGCATTACATCCAAGAGCTAAGGATGTTATAATTCCACTGTACTCATCCCTCATAAAACCACTAACAGAGTACAATGCTCCCTTCTGTATGTACCTCACCAGACATCTGCAGCAGCTGGAGAGACCTCAGAGGTTTCTCACCACTTCAGGGTCTTCAACACATGACTTACATGGACAGACTGAAGGCCCTGTCAGTGAGCTCTGGATCTTAAAGGCTGCTGAGAGGTGACTTGTGCCTGGCCTACAGAGCAGTCTCAGACCCTGCCCAAATGGAAATGCTGCACATTCACAAGTCAAATGGGACAAGATTCTCTCACTCTAGGAGATCTTAACCTAGCCTGTGACATTTAACAGGACATGTGGAGAGACTGATGTCTCCCAGAGATTGCCACACCTCCGGAGCAAACTCCCAACTCACATAAAACAGAGCTCCTCAATGACCCTATTTAAGTGTAACTTAGACAACTGAAGGGGAGACAGTAAATTTACCTTGATGCTGTCACCTATGTCCTACCTCTTTGATAAGAGCAGTTGGTGGTGATTATTGACTTACATTGCAAATATAGACTATACAATGTGGTCAATAAGGGAACAAGGGTAACCTGGCTATTGGCCCTAGGAACAAGGGTATACCATGGCTATTGGTCCTAGGGTCTTTATAAGCCTAGCTTAGTAACTTCCTATGAATGACATGGTACTTCTGGGGGAGGTTTGAGTAACTGACCATAACATCAATATATCTGAACCAGAGATGGTTTGGTCAAACACAATGGTGTGAGTTCTGTTCTGAACTTTCATTCTGGAGATAGATAATTGTTGAGCATTAAACACAGAGATGGGGTTCGCTGAATTGCTACAGCCTGTAATGAAAGGCAAGAAACTCATTCTGAGTATCTCATCTCTGTTAGTAGCCACCAAGTGGCCATGCCACATATCTTCCCCCCAGGGCAATCTGATCCTTAGGGAGGCTCTATAAAAATTTCTGAAGCATTATTCTAGGTATCTTCTGTGAACTGTCTTTAAAAGTAATTCTAAACTCTAGTGCATTTCATCAAGTATCTTTTTTCCTCACATACATTTGTGTATGTGTATTTGGTACATAAATATTTCTGAGATGTTAGAAGAGACTTTTGAATGTGAATTTTTAAGAGATAATCATTCGTGGTGATGTTACAGTGCTCTGAATGACTGGTATGACTTGTAACGTTTGTTAGGGGTTGAATATAGCTACTGCTAGTGGCAATATATGTAAAATGGTTTGGCATATTATGCACTTAAATTAAAGCAAGGTTTATATTTTTGACCTTTCTACTTTTCTAATACTTCAGGACATTGTGTTTAACATCTATAACAAGAGACTGTTTCAAATTGCTAGGTTTTTATCACACATTTGTTTTTGAATCTTTTGTAATTTTATAAAAATACCTTTGAGATGTATATAAATTTGACTGACATTTTAGAAATTGGTTGCTAATATAATTCATGGCAGCAATTTAAAAAGAGGATTGGCACATAATTGTAATGAGTGTGTTAGAAATACTGACTGGTTAGTGACAGAGACTGTCACTAGGTTACTGACAGAGTGGCAAAAAACTTTTCAACTTATTAGCTTCCCTAACAGTCTCAGCAGGAAGATGTTTGTGTCTGCTATGACCTGAATGCTTAACTCTTGGTTCTTTTGCAAGACCTGATTGCTGTAATTATAGTAAAGTTTCTGGATATCTTCCAGCATACCTTAACTAGCATTCATTCATGTATTTGATGATTGTATGAAATCGTGTTGCAATACTGATTACCAATATTTTATTTTACATTTATTCATACTTAACCAGAGAGCAAGAATAACTTATTTTGTGTTGCTGCTCCATTTGATGCTGTTTTATTTTGCATGCTTGGCATTTAGAATATTTAAACTTTCTATGGAGTTGTCTATATGGAAGGGTAAAGGCTTCTCACTTCCGTGTGCAAAAAAAAAAAAAAAAAAACAAGAAAAAATGCATTGGCCTTGTTTGAGTAACGGCAGCTTCCAGCAAGATTGAGCCGTCCTTCCACATTCTGCTAGTTGATATAAGGACATATTACTAAGGGTAATGCACAACAATTCCACAAAAAGGCAAGCCACAATTCAAATGCCAAAACACATTGAAACAGCTGTCATTGACAACCCACTAAATAACCATCGACATATAAACCTCCTTATTTCTATTTGCAATGCACGCATATAAAAAAATGAAAGCCACTGGCTAAAAAAAATCCCATTAGCTAAAAAAATGCCCACTAAGCATTTTTGCAAGGTACAAGCTCCCCCTCCCCTCTAGCCCTATGTGTGAGGTACACCCCATTGAACAACTAGATTGCAAAGGAGCAAATTGCCATATGCAGAAAAATGAAAGACCGTCCTTTTTCAGTAACTACGCTTTGACATGGCCGAAGGCAGGAGGAGAGGAGAAAGGATAGGACTGTGGTAGTGAGGGTCGGAACTTTGAATGTTGGCAGTATGACTGGTATAGGGAGAGAGCTAGCTGATATGATGGACAGAAGGAAGGTTGGTATATTGTGTGTGCAAGAGACCAGATGGAAGGGGAGTAAGACTAGGTGTATCGGAGGTGGGTTCAAATTGTTTTATCATGGTGTGGATGGGAGGAGAAATGGCGTAGGAGTTATTCTAAAGGAACAGTATGCTGAGAGTGTTTTGGAGGTGAAAAGAGTGTCAGATAGAGTGATGTTTATAAAGCTGGAAATTGATGGTATAATGATGAATGTTGTTAGTGCGTATGCTCCACAAGTTGGGTGTGCAATGGATGAGAAAGAAAAATTTTAGAGTGAATTGGATGAAGTGGTGATGACTGTACCCAAGGGTGAGAGAGTGGTGATTGGAGCAGATTTCAATGGGCATGTTGGTGAAGGGAACAGACGGGATGAGGAAGTGATGGGTAGGTATGGTGTTAAACAAAGGAATGCAGAAGGTCAGATGGTAGTGGATTTTGCGAAAAAGATGGACATGGCTGTGGTAAATACATATTTTAACAAGAGGGAGGAGCATAGGGTGACATACAAGAGTGGAGGAAGATGCACACAGGTGGATTATATCTTATGTAGGAGGGCCAGTTTGAAGGAGATTGGGGACTGTAAAGTGGTAACCGGAGAAAGTGTCGTTAGGCAGCATAGGATAGTGGTTTGTAGGATGACATTGGTTATCAAGAAGAGGAGGAGGAGTGTGAGGGCAGCACCAAGGATTAAGTGGTGGAAATTGTGAGGTGGAGTTCAGAGATGAATTAAGGCAGGCACTGGGTGGCAGTGAAGAGTTACCAAATAGCTGGGTAACTACAGCAGAGCTAGTAAGGGAGACGGCTAGAAAGGTGCTTGGTTTCAGATCTGGACAGAGGAAGGATGACAAGGAGACATGGTGGTGGAATGAGGAAGTACAGGAGAGTATACAGAGAAAGAGAGTGGCAAAGAAGAAGTGGGATTGTCAGAGAGATGAAGAAAGTAGACAGGAATATAAGGAGATGAGGTGCATGGCAAAGAGAGAGGTGGCGAAGGCTAAGGATAAGGCATATGAAGAGTTGTATGAAAGGTTGGACACTAAGGAGGGAGAAAAGGACCTGTACCAATTGGCTAGACAGAGGGACTGAGCTAGGAAAGATGTGCAGCAGGTAAAGGTGATAAAGGATAATGAGGGAAACATACTCACAAGTGAGGAGAGTGTGTTGAGGAGATGGAAAGAGTACTTTGAGTGGTTGATGAATGAAGAGAATGAGAGGGAGAGAAGGTTGGATGATGTAGGGATAGTAAATCATGAAGTACAATGGATTAGCAAGGAGGAAGTAAGGATAGCTATGAAGAGAATGAAGAATGGAAAGGCTGTTGGCCCAGATGACATACCTGTGGAAGCATGGAGGTGTTTAGGTGAAATGGCAGTGGAGTTTTTAACCAGATTATTTAATGAAATCTTGGAAAGTGAGAGGATGCCTGAGGAATGGAGAAAAAGTGTTTTGGTACCAATTTTTAAGAATAAGGGTGATGTGCAGAGCTGTAGTAACTACAGAGGGATAAAATTGATCAGTCACAGCATGAAGTTATGGGAAAGAGTACTGGAAGCAAGGTTAAGAAGGGATGTGATGATTAGTGATCAGCAGTATGGTTTCATGCCAGGAAAGAGCACTACAGATGTAATCTTTGCTCAGAGAGTGTTGATGGAGAAGTACAGAGAATGTCGGAAGGAGTTGCATTGTGTTTTTGTAGACTTAGAGAAAGCATATGACAGGGTGCCTAGAGAGGAGTTGTGGTATTGTATGAGGAAGTCAGGAGTGTCAGAAAAGTATGTAAGAGTAGTACAGGATATGTACGAGGGTAGTGTGACAGCGGTGAGGTCTGCGGTGGGAGTGACGGATGCGTTTAAGGTGTAGGTGGGGTTACATCAAGGATCAGCTCTCTGCCCTTTCTTATTTGCAATGGTGTTGGACAGATTGAAAGACGAGATCAGACAGGAGTCCCCGTGGACTATGATGTTTGCAGATGACATTGTGATCTGTAGTGAGAGTAGTGAACAGGTGGAGGAGACCCTGGAGAGATGGAGATATGCTCTAGAGAGAAGAGGAATGAAGGTCAGCAAGACTAAGACAGAATATATGTGTGTGAATGAGGGGGAGGATAGAGGAATGGTGAGGATGCAAGGAGTAGAGGTGGCGAAGGTGGATGAGTTTAAATACTTGGGGTCAATAGTTCAGAGTAATGGTGAGTGTGGAAGAGAGGTCAAGAAGAGAGTACAGGCAGGATGGAGTGGGTGGAGAAGTGTCAGGAGTGATTTGTGACAGACGAGTACCTGTAAGAGTGAAAGGGAAGGTCTACAAGAGGGTAGTGAGACCAGCTATGTTATATGGGTTGGAGACAGTGGCATTGACAAAAAGGCAGGAGTTTGAGCTGGATGTGGCAGAATTAAAGATGTTAAGATTTGCACTGGGTGTGATGAGGGTGGACAGGATTAGGAATAAGTATATTAGAGGTTCAGCCCAGGTTGGAAGGTTTGGAGACAAAGCCAGAGAGGCACGATTATGTTGGTTTGGACATGTGCTGAGGAGGGATGCTGAGTATATTGGGAAAAAGATGCTAAGGATGAAGCTACCAGGTAACAGGAAAAGAGGAAGGCCTAAGATAAGGTTTATGGATGTGGTGAGAGAGGACATGCAGGTGGTTGGTGTGACAGAGCAAGATGCAGAGGACAGGAAGAAATGGAAACAGGTGATCTGCTGTGGCGACCCCTAACGGGAACAGCCGAAAGAAGATGATGACCCTTTAGATGTGCCAACACTATAACAGTGAATGATAAAGCCCTGTCTATAGCCCAGACTACCCGATTTCAATAGCAGCTCAAGTCAAAGCTACTAGCAGAGGAGAAATGGGTTTTCCCATATTGTGTGTGCATGGGGGGGGGGCACATGCATGTAGCACACAAAGTAGTTAGAGGTCCCTAGCAGAGGCTGGGAAACAACTGTAGTCTGCTTTGAGTGTGGGCAGGATGGTTTGTCACTATCTGTTTTCTGAAGATCTACAGAAGTGGTGTGGTCCATCCATTCACATTCCATCTACAGGAGTGCTGTGGTTCATCCATTGCACAATCTATCTACAGTGTGTTACTAGGCACACATGCTATGGACATGGGACACTGCTCTCCTCACCAGGCCACTCTTATTTGATTGTAGTCTGGGGGAGATCAAGGAGGTATTAAGCAGACCTGGTGAATGACGTCCCCTGATGGTGACCTGTGATGACCAAAAAGTAAGCAAAAATAATTATCATTCAGACAGTGCATATTATACTGTGAAATTTTGTGCCTATTTGCTGACTGAGAAAAACCTGCTTTTTGTTGTTGTACTATTTTTCTTTTTGTAGTTTATAGTTAAAACTTCAGAGTCTACATTTAATACCCATGTAGAAACCCAATTTTTTTATTTTCATTGCCTACAATCAGACCACAGGAAAACTGACCGTCAACCGTGCAAAGGTTTTAATTTTTCAGATGTGTAGTGCAGATGGATTATGGGCAGATGTATGAATGTGATCTGACCACCACCTGGGTTCCTGGCACTGAATGTGGTGTGACCACCACCTGGGTTCCTGGCACTGAATGTGGTGTGACCACCACCTGGGTTCCTGGCACTGAATGTGGTGTGACCACCACGTGTGACCACCACCTGGGTTCCTGGCACTGAATGTGGTGTGACCACCACCTGGGTTCCTGGCACTGAATGTGGTGTGACCACCACCTTGGTCTTTGGATCTATAGGTGGAGCAACCACTACCCAGGTCCCTGGTTGCGAAAATCAATGTATATCAATATCAGATATTTTCCAAATACATACTTTCACAACAATTTTATATATTTTGAAGGTAAATTACGGCAAACAAGAAGTGTAATGATGGGCATGGCTTGTGCCTTAGTATACTCTAACACATTGTGTAATTGTTGTATGGGCCCAAGAACAAAATTTTGTTTAAACCTGCCTATAATACTTGTTGGAAAGTGCATGTCATTTTCTTGGATGACTTTTGTATTTTATGGAAAGTTTCCAAAACCAGGTGTAAAGAATTTTCGGAATAAATGTATAATGTCATGTTTACGCACTACTATTTTAAAGAGTATATAAATTACATGTATGTGACCATAAGTAAGGGAAGATTTACCTCTAATATTTATAGCAAACCCATTTTCACCAATGGTTACTTTCATTATAAAAGTAACCATCCCTCGAAGCAAAGAAGTCATCTTGGGAAAGGACAAATGATTGGATTAAACAGAATTATTTTTAAGGAGGATGTTTTCAGGGATTAAACTGAAAATTTAATCTTATCCAAAAGGGGTACCCACAAGACTTAAATGAAATTAAAGATGAGATTATAAAAGGATGGAGCTCCAAATATTTACCATTGTTGAGATTTGTAATAAAAAAAACTACAAGAAAAACATAGCCAAGCTATCTCTGTGTGATGCATTAAACCTCCTGAAACAGAAGCCCATGGGATATATGCATAAGACCCTTAAGGACATTGAGTGTTTTACCTGTATGGCTTCTGAGTGTCTATGACTTTTTCTTTTTCAGTCTTTGTGGTTTGGATGTTAGTTGTGATATTTTGCAGACACCTTAATGCTTATGGACATCAGCTGGGTGTAAAGAGCCTGTGTTTCTAAAGTATGGTCAAACAGTCCACTTATGCTATGCTGTGCTGATGAGGTCATAAGGTTGAAACACCCATCTCCACAACTAGTGGATCTTGGCTTTATTAGCCTGACTATATCCACAAAGATTTCAAAAGAAAGTTTTTCATATTTTCTGCAGCATGTAAAAGTTTAAAGAAACAAATATTTTTTGATTTTCAGTTACTGTGTGGAAAACAATTGAAAGGAAATCCCTTGTCTACATCTTTTTCTGCATGCTCTTTAGAAGAAAATTCTGGACATAGATCCATCTAAGTTTTCTAAACATTCTGTTTTCTTCCCTATGCTGGACAGCAAGTAGTAGAATTTTCTGTCTGTTTTTTCCTTATTTTTTTAACTCATTTACTAATAGCACATGAAAAAAAAAGATACATATATTCAAACTGTAACACATGCAGTAAGAAAACAGCAGTGTATAGGTCTTACATGCCGTAATAAAGTGGAAATATAGCAATTGATGAATTTGATACATACCTTTCAACTGTGTAGATTTTCACAGAATGTGGAGATTTTTCCAGCATATTTTCGGTCTGTTCCTCAATTTGTGGTTTAGTGGGAAATCACTGAGGACTGAAGTAATTAAATGACATATATTTGAGTTTCAAATCCTTAAGAAAATGTATGCTAACACATACCTTGTCACTTCAGCAACTTTATAACTTTATAAGAGAAATATTTAAAACCTCTCTATTTTTCGGCCTTTGATCCCCATAAGTTTAGACTTTGTCCAGATTTCTTTTGCTATGAGGTTAAAGAGATATGATTTGATATCATAAAAAGGCAGTCCAAACAACCATATACAATGAAATACATAAATGGCCTCCATAAAAGCTATAAACAGAACTATAAAAATAGTGAAAGGTCCATACCAAAGAAAAAACAAAACACACAGAAGGTAAGTATGCAAGACAAGAGTAATAAATAGATGTATAAAAAGGCAGAAGGTACATTTGGATGTAGATGTCTGCAAGAGTAGGTAAACACATGGGTCAATGTAAGGGAATGTTCTCCGCGAAGAGCAAAATAAGGCATAAAGATCTCCTTGCCTGACAAGATATTGAACTAACTGATATGTTGAATGTTGTAAATAGGATTGCAAGACAAAGATAAAATTCCACCAGATACTTTTCACAGATTCACTCTGAGTGTCCCACATACATCATTTCCCCATACTGATAATGTTAACAGGGACTCCAGACAGCCCAACCCCCCCCCCCCCCGAATAATCCAAGGCCCAAGTTTCCTCGCTGACAGGTGCTGAGGGTATTTCCATACATATGTGTGTACCCTCAGACTGCAGACAACTGTATTATACTTCTGTTTTGTATAATAGATAGGGATTCCAGGCTAACATAATCACTGATCCAAACACAAAGCTGGGCAAGATAAACATACAACTTAGATTCCCTTAATCCAATCATGCACGGGCTACCAAAGTGGAGAGAACAAGATACAATCTCACATTCTGAGGTAAACTAAAAGTGTGAGTGTTGCAGGTTGCATTGTTTGGAGCTGGGTTTACTACAGCACTCCCTCTTTACCTTGAATCCAATAACCCTTATGAAGCAGATATACTATCTTTTCAGAAACATTGGGAATAGATTTTTGACTGCTGACTTTCCTTAAGAATATATTGTGGCTTGTGGGTGTATTGGATGTCATGAGTATTGAAAAGAGAAGTAATTAAGGAGAGTGTAATCCCTTTGAAAGGTGAAATCAACAATATGGTAGAAGCTCCTAGTCAAGAGGAAGGCAAGCTTTGTCTACATGGGCTAAGAGGGTTAAGCTATATATCATGTGCCTTAACTGTAGATACTGCCAGAAAGCAGTAAGAGGCGAGTTCTAAGAGTTACATAGGCTTGCAAGGCTGTGTAGAATATGCTTGTCGGCTACTATAGTGGTGAAGTCATGCAGCCATATAATACCCAGAGTTTTCCTTTGAACCTTTTCCCCAATAATAAAATGGGAATTACTCCAGAAAGGAATGGAAGAACCACCCGTATATCATGCCATATTATTACTTCAGCAAGTGTTCTAAGTCAGGGTGGCTGTAGTACAAAGGATGCCAACCTTTTAGATGTTTTGGCAGAGAATTCGGAAACCAGCCAGGGCCACACAAGGATATTGACCCTAAAATGTTACCCTCAATGGAAGCCCATATCAGTGGAGCAGAATGATCAATTAATAATGAATGAGCTATTGAAAAGCTCTTGCATACTCTTCCCAGTCAGTAATACCTAATAAAGTGAAAGGCGTGACCCTTACTGACTTAGCTACTCCCAAATAAAGGATTCTACCAATATTTTAATCTTCCTGAGCCAAGGGTGAGGTGTAGGCATATGCCTAAACGCACAAGAAAACCAGGGTAATATGATGAACATTTTGATAATGGCTATGTGCCGCATCAAAGAAATGTGAAGCTTCCTCCATGAATGACTTTAAATAAAAACCTTGCCCCATATATTTTGCAGATTTACCTGTAATATTTTGCAAATGTCAGAAAACAGAAGAAGCCCAAGATCTCTAGGGTTTTTGGATTTCCACTGATAAGGCAAGGGGAAGTGTGTAATCTATGGAGCTTTACCAGATGCATTAACTGGTAAAAGTTCAGTTTTGGCTGATTAGCATGCAACCCAGATACCCTACTAAGTTCATTTAACAGTGATTGGGTAAAAGGGATAGCCAACACTGGGTTACTGGTGAGAGTGTCAAACAAGAGAGTCTTTGCTTCAACTCCAAAAATTCTCCATCCAGATAGAGAAAGATCCTTGTTTAACAACACTTTGAGATGTTTGATAGCTAGAGAAACTAAGCCAGGGAAAGCCTTGTTGAGTACCTCTGTGCAGACAAAAGATTTATGAAACTATATTATTCAATAAGACAGAAGCAAAGAGGCTATTATACAGCACATTCACAGATATTCCCAGAAAAAGGACTTCTTCCATCACCTTCCATAGGCAAGGCCAGTAGATGGAGTCAAAGGCTTTCTCAAAGTCTACAAATAAATGTTGCTAAGCTGGCTGTAGCATTATGAGACCTTGAGAGTATAGCACTAGGGTACAAAAATGATCTGTACTGCACCTTCCTTTAAGAAAACCAGCCTGCTTATTTAAAATTAATGAAAACGTAGTATCTTTTCCAACCTTTTAGGCAGTATCCTAGCATAAATCTTATCATTTGAGGGATATGGGCCTAGAATTACAAGGCATAAGGGGGATATTTATATGGTTTAGGGAGAACACAGATTAGAGAAGTCTGGGAAGAGTAATTAATATTCTGTGTCTTAATGATAAGTAAAAAGACACACTAACCCAGGATGCAGCTGTTGATGCAAGGTGACATAAAGCTCAACATTCAACACATCAGGTCCATTAGCCTTGACCCACTTCATAGGTTTGAGGGCTCTAGTGACTTCCTCCCTGTTTATAAGGACTTTTAGCTCTGAATACTGAGAAGCTGGCAGACATGGCAGGAATAGACATTTTCTGGAGGAAGCTTTGAAAGCAAACCTCAAAGGTATAATCCAAGCCAGGATTACTATATAGTCGTTGGAAGAGGATTAAAAATACTAATACTGCTCGCATCACAGACTAAATGCTGAGAGTCCAGCGCCCCCACAACCAGAATAATGTTCGTTTTCCTAAGCTTGATCCTGTAACTGAACTGGTCTATTCACTTCTACCCTGACTCTTTGTTCCATAGATAGCTGGTTGTTCATTTTGAGAGCCACAGCTGTCTTATTCTGGATCATTTTATATTCTTTGATCAGAAAAACATTATGGAAACCTGATCATTTACACTTTTTCCAAGATTTTGCAGATATGCTGTCCAAGCCTGTAATGGTATTCCTAAAAGTCTTAAGCAAGTGGCATTTTCCCCATGAATAAAGGCTTCATAACCCCAGTTTATAGAATTCCCACCAGACCTCAAACTGGCATGCTGGTAGGATCTCTATGGGACAAATAGTTCTTGACCTGCAAATGAATCTGGACTCTAATTTTGCTGTCCTGCAGGATTAAGGGATCCATTCTCATGCTGAGGTGCAAGGGTTGGGGATCTGCACCAAGGATCAATATGATACTGGTTTCATGTATCATAGTAGACAGGTTAGAAGACACCAAAAAATAATCTATAGGGCTGCCTACTGCCCCCTGAGGGGAATGGTAGGGAAACTTGTGACCCTTGCATTCATCACTTTTCTAATATATCTAGCAAGCCCAGCCTATCTTTAGCTTTATGAATGACCTTTTGATTTTAAGATGGGTTTTGCTGTGCAGAACCTTTCTGTCACAAATGGAGTCAATAATTGCATTAAAATCCCCAGCCAAAATTACCCTAGTGGGGGTTTCCCAAATTTCTATCATAGCAAAGAGCTAAGAAAAAAAGACAAAATCATCTGTGTTTGGACCATATATAGAACCTAACTGTCCACAGTCCATCAGGAGCAGCAAATTAACCTAACAGCCACTTGCCGTGCTTATCTGAAAACATCTGCGAGTTTCCAGCCCAAAGATGGTGTAATCCCAATAAGTACCCCTGCCTTCGCATTTTGGTTGAGATTATATATTAGATCGCATTTCACACTGAATGCAATATCCATTGGTGCCTTTGGTTAGCTTACACTGTTGTGCTAGGAATATATCACATTTCTTTTTCACTGGCCAATCTTGAAACATCCTGCATTTCCAAGGAGATGATAGACCTCTCACATTCAGGGATATAGCATTTAACATAATTGGTATTTGCACAGAAAACACAAGTAGAATAAAAAAATAGTAATATATATCAACTACCCTACCATTAACTAACTTGTAATTTTTTTCTTTTCCTAAATGCCAACTGGAAAAGTTCCTGTGAGGAGAAATTACTGCAGGAAAATGGCTTGAAGTCCAAAATTATGCAAAAACCTTGTGACAAACATCACCACATATGGTAAGTTTACTAGGCAAACAGTAGTTGAACTAATCTATAATAAACAAGAAGTTGGTTGCCATTATGCACCATGCACAGGCTACAAAACTCCTTTTTGCTTATGTAGCCTTTTTTTACACTTAGGAGCTCCCCTTGATAGGCAACATATTTTCTAAATGGGATTTAGTCCCAGTGAGAGCTGATAAGCTCCCAGTTTGGAGGCCAGCAAGCTATTGTCATCCAAAGAAGCAAGTTGCTGCACTGATGATGGAGGTGGTTGAACAGTAGTAGGGTGCTTTGTAGTGTCTTCCACAAACAGCTGCTTAGCAGGCAGCTTTCTACTTACAGCAGGGCTATGCCTGTTCCCATTATTGTGAAGAGGAGCATGTTTTTTCAGCAGGTGGTGGATTGAAATGTCACCTCAAGAAGTGTGAGGAATTATGGCAAATTTCCCAGGCCTTGTCTTCTTGTGTCTAACAGTCCATATGTTAACCTATGCAGGGGAATGACAGTAGGGGGTGGGCAGAGACATATTTACAAGTGACTGTAAGAATGTCCTTTACCATGACCAATGTTTGACCTGTGATTCTTTCCTTATTGATTGGACTGGTAGGAAGCTGAAAGACAGAATTATAGAACATGTGAGAATGATTAAAAAAAAAGGGGGGGGGGACTGGAAGATGCATTAGTAAAATACTGAAGATGTTCAAGATTTAAAGATTTTTTTGTGATAGAAGAGGTCATTATCGATGAGTGGGGCGATTTATAGGCCCTTTTGGAGATGCATGAACTTCTTTGGTAGTTTAGATTTAATGCTTTTAGAGTGCCAAGGCTTAATACTAGTTTAAATTTGGCTTTTTTTTTTTTTTTTTTTTAAAATGAAGCCTTTAATTTCTGAAGAGTATATATTCATGGATAAAAAACACATGATTCACAATGAATGACCTACGATGTTAAGAATGCCTGACGTTCCTTATATGTTTTTACAAGAATGAAAGTTCTTCCATATTTGTATTTTTATTTTTTATTAAACTGAAAGTTGAATGAGTCTGAGAATTGTATGTTTGTTTTGGGCCTATTTCAAAGTATCAAACAGCAAAATTGCTGAACCCCATATGGTCGAGACTATATGTTCAACAATTCAGTCTGTCAATCCGCTTTTCTTTAGATTGAGGTATAGTGGCAATCAGCGAATTTGCCCTTTTCCCCCACTGTAGTGTAGTCTCAGAGTTGGTATATATAATTAGCAGGGGGGTGTGGGGGGTGTGAGGGGTCTCCCCCACCCACAAAACATTGTTTGTGTTCATGTTTTTTGTTGACAGAACAAATTAACAACCATACTGGTTTTGATAATTTGGTTGATTGATATTTTGAACTAGATATGTTTGTTTTACTTCTTTTTTGGATTTGAAACACACATGTGGGGCACTTTTTGGTGTTTGTAAACTGAAAAGTGGTTTGAACATAACTGGGTCATCATGATTTATGAGTTAATATTTGTAACCTGCCAGGTATGAATTGTGCACAACACTTCAGAACCTTGCACTCACAAAAATGGATCAGAGCTGGCAATTTTAAGATGAGATTTTTTTTTTATGTGGGGCCACACCTTTGATATGGCATCAATGTGTATGCATGATACAAAAGGATATTTGATGTAGCAGAGAATAAAACTTTCCTTAATGTTTGCTGTTTAACAGTAGATTACTGATTGATATGTACTTTGTTGTTTAACAGTAGGTTACTGATTATAATACAACAACCCCCCATTAATATTCCAAAACGTGCATGCTGATTGGTCAGCGTGCATATTGTAATTCAGACTTATACTAATGGAAAAAGGTCCAGTCACCCGGACTTTTTCCATTAGTATAAATCTTTTTTTACACACTGTCTCGCTATGTTAAACCCATTTAACATAGGGAGACACTTTGTAAAAAGCAACGGAGAAAGCAAGATCTCCGTTGCTTTTTACAAACTGTCTCACCATGTTAAATGGGTTTAACATAGCGAGACAGCTTTAAAAAAACAACGGAGCTCCTTTAACATAGCGAGACACTTTGTAAAAAGCAACGGAGAAAGCAAGATCTCTGTTGCTTTTTTAAAGCTGTCTCGCTATGTTAAACTCCTTTAACATAGCGAGATAGTTTGTAAAAAGCAACGGAGATCTTGCTTTTTTCCGTTGCTTCCACCCACAGCTCTGATGTACTGTGTACGCATACACATGTGCAGTACATCAGAACTGCCGCAGAATACCAGACAGCTGCAGAAGGGCAGCAAGGAGGCATTATATAATGCCATTATTTAAGAAAAGTAATTATTTTGTTTCTTAAATAATGTCATTGTATAGTAGCAATAACCCACTTCTGGGTGTGGGTAATGCTGGATTTACCCACGGTTGTCTTTGTTTGGCCACTCGGGTTTCGCTCTCGTGACCAAACCACACCAACCATGGGTAAATCCAGCATTACCCACACCCAGGCGTGGGTTATTGCTGTAATATGTACTTTTGATATACAAGATGCACTGTCTCTACTGAATAGTTAAAAAATCATTTCATGATTTTTTGTGATGTGATCTACATGTGGAATCATGATGAAGCTATTTTTCACAGTTTCATTTTGTTCCCTGGTGGCATTAGATCGTTATGCCATTTTGTGAGCATTTGTCTGTTCTAATATTTGCTTTAAAGACGAATATGAAATGTTAAGATAACACAAAGTGGTTTGATGAGAAATGCAGAAGCCTGATCTTTCTTTTTCTTTGCCAAGAAAGAAAAAAAACATCAATAGTTATAGTTCTCCTTTTAACAAAAAACACCATCTTATTTGATACAACATTAACATTTTAAAGCTTGTCTTTGTCTCAGAAAATATAAACTTCATTCCAAGGACAAAAATCAAGATCATAATATGTAGAACCTGTATCATGAAGCTCAGCACACTTTTCCTGAATACTGTATTTAGCAAAGCCATCTTTCTTCTTTAATTTTAAATAGTTTGGGATGCCAGTATTGGAAGGTTGCCCTCTTCTTTTTCTTTCAGATGCCTTAGTTTTTTGTCAAGCATGGCTGTATCGTGCTTCAGTTACAACTGTGCCTAAGTAAGGAGAGAAAAAAAATAAAGACAACAGTTTTTTTTCCCAGATTATCGCACATTCCTATAATGCAGATTTTCATTCTGTATCTGAAATCTCATTCTGAAGATATATCTTCTGTAGCCTTAATTCCTTTAATTTTTTTCCTTGCTAAGCAGTAGTTCTTTGCCGAATAATCCTCTGAGATAGATGTCAGTTCTCATTTTGCTGTATTCTGATAAAATTTAATTTGTTTTACACTGATTTGCAGAGATTAAGTTAAGCATGACTTTCAGATCCATCTCTTAAATATGCAACAAATCAAGATCTACATCCTTTGAATTATGCGCTGTATCTTTATGTGGATAATTTAAGTATATGCCAAAATTCTGCATATGTCCAGTATAGTAAAAAAAAACGAATTAATCCTATCTGTAGCTTTAGAAGCTATGTTTTCTTTTTGTACATGTACAGAGATTTATATTCAGAATTATTATTGTAACTGGTGTGAACATCTGCTACAAAACGTTTTCTTACCTTATTTTTAACTGATGATGTTCTCTTGCTATTAGTTGAATGTCACTGTTTCTGCCTGTCCTGTATTTCTTTGTGCCAGGTTTATTGTATCAGTCTGTTAAACAGCTGTACAGACCACTTGTTCTGTACTGCCAGTCTTGCCAGCACACTCGCATGTGATTTGCGTTTTCAGAATATTTCTGAGGTGGATTTCTAACGGATGATGCTCTCTTGCTGTTAGTTGAACGGTTTTCCTTTCTGCCATGTGCTTTTCTTATGGCATACTTTGGCTCCCATTGCTGTACTTAAAATTCTGAATCTTGTTTTGTTTTCTTGTTGTTCTCTTTCTACTCTCCAACAAGTATTGTGTGCATCATTCTTATCTGTGATGTAATTTGCCATCCCACATCATTTGTTTAGAACTACAAATAGGTTTATTGACATTTTCTAGAAAATGTTTAATAGTCAAGAGAATAAGGTATTATATCTGATTTATTTGACCTTGTATTGCTTCGTTACCACCCTCGCTGATTCGTGTAACAGTCAGACCCAGCTTAATGTTGCACAGAAATGACAACTGCTAGAAAACATGATGTCCTTTCCGTAACAATTAGTACTTTTAAACTGTGGATACAGCAACAGGAGACTGATTACAAAACACTTTCCACAGCAGAAAGCTGTAATTTGTGCAGTCACTTTTCTTATTTCCTAGAAGACCAAAAGTGACTGCAGCTACTGCTTTTCAGTGAAAGAAGGGAAGCTGCCACCTCTGCTGTTATAGCTTTGAATTATGCCATTCGCTTCTTGGCATTTTTGCAGTATATATCATTTCCCCTACATGGCAGTTTCATGGCATTAATGTAAATGGCACACATTATGAAGGCCAATAGCTGTCAAGTGGCCTACCATTTTAAAGCTAGCCTTCCAACATCCAAGCTCATTCCTAGCTTTAGACTATTTGTGAAAATACTTCTGGTACTCCAGTGGTGTGCAACAGTGACAACAAAGCATATGTTGTGGAATAACATCCACTTAGTCAAACACTGGGAAAGTCGCTGTAGTCTTTCATATAATTGTCATAACTGAGATTCTGCTTGCTGAACCTGGTGGATTTCTTTGCAAATGTGACCAAGGCCATTGATGAGGGCAAATCTGTGCACACAGTATACCTGAAATTGGCCAAGGCCTTCAACACAATCTCACACTCCAGCATTACTGATAAACTTAGCAAATTGTATGCAAACCCCTTTGTTGTAAGATGGCTTGCCGACTGGCTTACAAACCAGTCACACACTATCAAAGTGGGTGACTCTGCATCAACCAGCAGACCCATCACCAACGGGGTTCCACAAGGGCCAGTGCTGGGCCCCCTACTGTTCAGTATATAGCTCTCAGACGTTTAGGACAAAACTAAGGGGCTGTGGCTGACTAAGTTTGCAGGTGACTGCAAACTGGGAGTAATTTCTGTATCCCCAAATGATATCAGTATACCTCAGGAAGGTCTTACTCAGACCAATGGCTGGTGTCTTTGTCACAGTCTCAAACTAAACGTAAAGAAATGCATTATCATTTCCTTTGGTAAAAACAGTGTCCTGTCACGCTATTACATTAACAACATCTTTTGACTTAGCTTTTCTGCCCATGCTTCATAGGAATCCCCAGTAGTGTGCTTGCATTCCCCCCAGCAAAAGTTTTAGTCTGCGTCTTGGCCAACCTCCAATAAATTAAAGGTTGTCTGGTTGCCCTGCACTGGGACTCTGTGTCGGTGGGACCCTAAAATGCTTTCAGCTACACTAGTTCCCCCCCAGCAAAAGTTTTATTCTGTGGCTTAGCCAACCTCCAATAAATCAAAGGCTGTCTGGTTGCCTTAAATTGTTAGACCCTGCATCGGTGGAACACTAAATTGCTTTCAGCTACACTAGTGTATGTTAGAGTTGTATTTAATCTGTCCTCTAAACTGAAGACTTTTTGCTATAGCCTTTTACTGTAAGTGTGCCCACCACTGGCCCCCACCCCCCATTTTTTTTTTCTTCCTGTTGTACTCCTAGGTCAATTACTTAAAAGTACTTTCTTTCTCTTGTAAAAGGTTTACCTATGTACCTGCAGCCCATACTTCAATTGTTTTTCCCTATAGAAGTGGTGGACCTTTTCACCACACTGTACTAGATTAGTAGCACAAGATTTGTAGCTATTAGGAAGATACTGCACTACACTGACCTGGAATTGACTGAGCTTAATTTCCCTGATTGTTTTCTTAGCAGCTGGCCTAGTCCAATTTTTTTGGCTCACAACCTAGTATTACTTTGTGTCTATCTTCCTCCCTCACCTTGAACCTGCACGCCTCCCTCCCACTCCTGCTTAATTACAGAGGAATAAAAAAATCTGATGTAGTAAGGCACCATCTTCTGACTTGGCGTTTCTACCATTGCTTCATAGGAATCCCCAATAGTGTACCAGATTTCATTCCTTTTTAAATAGTACTCTCTTGACTCCTAATTTACTGCATGTCCCTTTCTAAAACCCCTGGCATAGCTACATTATTTTCCTGCTGCTCCGTGAACTGCAGCTCCCCGTTTTTAAAGAAAAATAAAAACAGAAAATACATTTTTTGTTCTTTAGAATCTAGCTTGTCTAACTGCCCTTAAATCTGGCTGTTTATCTTCCCCAGACACTGCACTGTACTGGCTGATTGTTTTTTTTTGTACTTTGTCCCAGGTGTAGCCCCACTCCATTCACCCTCACTGTGCTTGGGCTCATTTTGTTCCCCTTCCACCCTCCCTTATTTCCTTTACACCTAACCACATGTCCCTCCCAACCATCAAACTCCTCCCCTTCCTGTTACACAAGCTAAAACCTACCTTACAACTCCTACCCAAACTCTCAACCAACTCACCCTATTAAAGCCCTCTCCTGCTCCTCAAACAGGCCATACTTAATCATTCCTGTCATACTTCTAACTGCACTGCTCCTCCTACACAACATAACATCACCTCACACACTATTAACCCCTATACATAAAGCTCCCACCTACCCTCACCAAAGCTGCTTTTCTTACCCTCAGCAACCCATACTCATCTCTGCATCTATCCTTCCAATGAATATACTAATCCCTAAAATAAAAACTCCTCCTTTCAACCATAGTACATCTAAGTATAAAATAAAATACTTTTCACAACTACCCACAAAAAATGAAAGCTTATGACTTCCCAAGGACTCTGCTCTTGTCAGGTGATATGCACCCAAACCCTGGTCCTACCACTATTCCTAACACCCCACAAAATATCACCCCCAGTTCTAATCAACCATCCATACCAAAAAAGAGAATCTCTTTCTATTTTATCAATACTCAAATTATGCTCAACAAACTAAGCCAGTTTCATGCTTGGGTATATCTTCATACCCCAGACATTGTCTCTGTCACAGAAACTTGGCTTAAACCTCAAAACCAAGATAGACATTCTTCCTCCAGGTTATAATATATGCCAAGATTGCTTAAAGAAAAAAGGTGGAGGTGTTGCTTTAGTTTACTCTAGCTACCTCACTCTCTCCCTTCCTAAAAAAACAATTCCCTCCTTTACACCTGCTGAAATACTAATAGGTAACCTCAAACCCAATGACTTTACCACCATCACAGTAGTAGCCATATACATTCTACCAGAGGACAACATCCCCTTAATGGAAAGTATACTGTCATATCTCTCCCTAAATTTCCCTAATGAAATTATCCTTCTTGGGGCCATAAACATCAATTGTCATCTTAAATAATCTAAATGCTCCACAACACATAAACCTCCATGGATTTATACAACTAATCTCCAAACCTACCCATACTAATAACTCACATTTTTCAAGCTGCTTGATAGCTTGGGTACTTGTTTCTAACCCCAGTAAATACCATAACCCTGAAATTCTACCTGATGCCCTGAGCGACCACTCGCCTATAAAAGAGTTACAATACATCACCCACCTCCCCAAACTACACCAGCTTATCTCCTGCTGCAAACTTTCAACCTTTAACCCAGAAACTTAACTGGAATTTCCTTACTCAGCTCCCACTCAACAAAGCAGTAAATGTCTTCAACTCAACTTTCCTAAATATTTTAAATTCTCTAACCCCACAGAGAAAAGTTTGATTAAAGGCAAACATTTCACCCTGGCTAACTAAAGCCACCCACCCTTATGAAATCCAGAGATAGGGCATGGGAAACGTGTACAAACCAAACTTCCAGCTGACATCCTAAAGTATAAAGAACTTAGAAATCAGACAAAAAATTATCAACAAAGACAAAAAAGACTTTTATTATAATCCCCCCAAAATATTAAAATCTGATAAAAAAAATTCTGGAATGCTATAAACCAAATATTACTTCCAGGTAACCCAACTTCACCAAACCCATGTCCTGACAAGTCAACTGAAGAATCTGCCAATATCTTCAACACCTACTTTATCAAATACATTTCCAAACTATTTAATCCCAACCTCTCAAACAGCACTTCAAACCTCCCTATACACCCTTCAACCACTATCTCAGCAAACTCCTTCTCTCTCAAACCTGTCTCCACTGACTATATCAGAACTCTACTCTCAAAGCCCAAACCATGCTCTGTATCACCAGACACTATTCCTTCTTACTTTTTGCCGATTGCTGCACACTCCCTTGCTATGCCTGTATCTATACTAATCAATCGCTCCATCTCTGAGTCTAAAGTTCCTTCTATCTAGAAACAATTTTACATTCTTCCTATTCATAAAGGAGGTAACTCCACAGCAATATCTAATTTCGGACCTATCACTATCCTCTCCCCCTCTCCAAAATCCTTGAGAAATGTATACACAAACAAGTTATGCATTCTCTTACAAGAAAAACTTCTCACTCCAACACAGCATGGCTTCCATTCCAAGCATAGTACAACCACAGCTCTACCATCATTTCTCATCACCTTAGCCCTGGGTAAAGATGATCACAAATTCATATCCTGTCTATTCCTTGACTTTTCTAAGGCTTTTGACACTGTCTCACACACTGCTACTTAGTAAACTTGAAGACCTAAACAACTTCCCTGATACAGTCGCATTGTTCTCTAGCTATCTCTATGATAGACTGCAGTCAGCATGATGGGACTCAGCACTATCTACCCCTCTCTCAGTAAGAATGGGTATTCCCCAAGGTTCCATTCTTGGACCTCTACTCTTTAATATCGTCACCATTTCACTCCACTCCTCTTGTCCTCATTCTAACATTGTCCAATACACAGATGACTCTACAGTCATAACTATTGCTAATTCCCCCTTAGAACTCCTAACAAATACCTAGACATCTTTCAACTCAGTGGAGACATGGCTCATTAATAATTAGCTTATCCTCAACCCTAAGAAAACAAAATTATTACTCTTTCTACCTAAATCTGCAAACCACATTAAATTTTCCTTCTCCAGAAGGCCCCTAAACAATACTCCTATAGAAGTTGAAACTCACAAAACTCCTTGGCATTACCATTGATGACCAACTAAACTTCAATCTTCTCATTAACAATTGTATAACAAAAAAAAAACACCAATAGCTAGGACTACTGTATAGGAACAACAAATTCCTAACTACTGAAGCTAGGATTTCTCTTACCCATGCCTGCCTTCTACCATGCTTAACCTATTGTTACCAAATACTCACAAATCTGAACTCCTCCCTACTTAACAAATTAGAATCAAACTACCACAAAATAGCTAGATTTGCAGCTCAACAAACATATAAATGTCTCTCCCTAAAATACCTGAACTGGCCCAAACTACCTCCTCTGTTCCTACAATCTCAACTCCAAATCATACACTCCATCCTATATCAGCCTGATTTCTGCCCAAGTCTATCTTCTCTCATCTCTCACTACTCCCCTACCAGACTTCTCCGAAGCTCAACCCAAGACCTACTAAAAATCTGTAAACCCAAATCCAGCACAGGGTGCAACTTGTATAGCTACCATCCCTCTATTGCATGGAACAAACTCCCACTAGAAATAAGGACCCTGACTCACCCCAAACAATTTAAGCTAGCAACCAAAGACCAATTTAAAAAACACTGGTCCTGCCATTGTACTCACCCTCCCTGATTATTACCTACCTTTATTTATTTATTTTATTTTATTTATTTTACAGTTTGTACCTTTAATAGTACAGTCAAACTAACTTACTAAAACTTACCATTAACTACTTCATCCTATGCTTTCTATGCAACATCCAAAGCTGCTTCTATACTCTGCTCCCTGAAATTCTTATGTAACCTTTTAAGTTTCTATTACTCTGCATATAAAACCTTATATCTACTCAACTCTCTTTTTAAACCAAAATGTACAACTTATTCCACTTTTTTAACATTTATCTTTTTTGTTTATAGTACTGCTTTATCTGTCAACAATATACATGTATGTATGCTTACGTATTTTAACTACCAAAATTCTCTTTTGCTAATTGTATTGAACTCTATCTGTATTGCTAATTTTATTGCATTGTATATCTTTGGAGCTTTTCTACCCTGACCTCTGCTGAAAAAAGGCAATAGCTCAGCCAGACACTCCTGGTCAACAAATGTAAAATAAAATAAATAAAATAATTAATAAAATACACTATGTACCTATGAAGTGGTAAGGGATCTGGGATCACAAGTAGACTCTGACTTTAACTTTGACCACCATGTGCCTACTGTAGTAAGGAAGGATTTCTGTGTAACACACTTGATTAGAAAAGGCATCACTTCTAGAGCAAAGGAGGTTATAACTCCTCTATACTCCTACTTAATTATGGTCCTGATCAGTGACAACGCCCCTTTTGGCATGGACTATACAAAGCACTTGCAGCAATTGGAGAGACTTCAGAGGTTTCTAACAAATATCAATGGACTCCAGCATGTGCCTTTCACAGACTTAACTAAAATCCCTGTCCCTATATTCAGTATCGTATAGACATCTTAGGGGAAACGTATGCCTGTCTTACAGAACAATCTCCGACCCAAACATAATGAATTTGCTGTACATCCATAAATCAAATGGGACTAGAGTTACTCATGCCAGGGACCTAAGTATGGTCTGTGACTTGAATAGGATGTGCTGGAGGAACAGATTTATCTCCCAGTGACTGCCACATCTTTGGAATAGACTGCCAATTCATGTGAAGCAAAACACCTCTGTGACACTGTTCAAAAGGAACCTGGACAAATGGACGGGGCACAGTAAATTCTTAATGGGGATAGTGCCCACAACCCTCCTGGAAATGGGCAGACATTATCAAATACAATCCTGGGTATTGACTAGAGTATCATTGGTATTACATTGGGATGAAACAGTTAGGCTTCAAATGACTTCTGAGTCAATAGCCTGGTAACCTCCTATGAGCCTATGAAATCTTTCAGAATGAGGACAGATTATAGTAAATTCAACAGTATGCCAAGTGTGACATCTGAAAAAACAATGTCAAAACTACATTACATAGTAGGGGAAAAAACAAAGGGTGAGACTGAAAAAGGGAATGGAATATATTTGCATTCATGAAATTAGGAAAAAGTGAAGCATCTTACCTGATGCCTTCAAAGAAATGATTTTTTATGTTTCTGTCTTAGAAGGATGCGTTTATGGTTGGGGATAAAAATCACACAGGGTCTATCCAGTAATGGTGAGATCTTATTTTAAATACTATATTCACTTTTAGGGGCAGATTGAAGACAGTTCAGTGACTGGTACATGATTAGAAGCAAAAGTTAAACACTGAAAAACCATAGCTGGCATGTGATGCAATAACATGTGAATAGAACCTTGAAACATCTTAGTGGCTTGAAGATGGTAGCATTCAGTAATGTCCTTTAAACATGGGAACTACTTAACATTTTAATGGAAAGGATATTAAAAGCAATCAAACCAGTGCACATTGGGTGGGCAATGGATGCCAAATATATAGGAAACCAAAGGATGTGTAGTTAGAAAGACAATGGCAGGTTTCTTTTATTCAAACAAGCAAATTAGCAGTATGTCTGGGTTTTAAAGCATCCATGATATTTTATTGTGGATACAGGAGAAACATTGCCCATGTAAAGTAGACACATTTAATAATTTAATCTGAAATAAGCTCATCACGTCTACAGTCCTGTGAGGATATAGGCTGTGACATTCTTATTTGTAATAATTTTTCATTTATTCTTTTCTTAAGCACGTGAATGGGCCAATATCCTCTTGCATTGTTTTCCTTAACAGTCCCTGACCTTTAGTTACTTGATTTATACGTAATAGTAAAAGCCGAAAGACACAAACAAACAAGTAAATAATTATTCTAATTTTAATATTTAGCAGAGAGATAGCTGTATATTAACCAAGTAATATGATTTTCCATGTCTTTCTATGTGTTTGCTGACAGGGGCAGACTAGAGAAGTGTCTACGTATGGTACATTGATAGAATATTTTCATATTAGTCAGCATGGTGTTAAAAGGCTTCGGATGTCTATTATTGGAGATTGGCAACTATAGATAAAAGAAACAGTAATAATGTTCTTCCTTTACTGGAAATACAGGTAACTGTTTGGGATACAGAAGTAGTGCTTCCCAGGCTCATAAATTTGAAGATCTTATTTAGACATACTTGTTTTTTCAAGTTTTGGGAAAAAAACCAAGACTACAAAATGGTTATATACTTAAAGCTGGTATAAATACTGATATAGAATGCTAATGTAACCATGGCATTGAGATTCTACATATTGTATGGCTCTGTTAGATCATTGTAGATATGATCTAAGGGGGCTGGTATAAAGACTTGTTCCAGCCCTGCTCTGAACTAGTGGCATAAGGATCACCATAGATCCTTTCATAAACCAGAAGAAACCTAATAATAAATTATTGAAATAATAAAGCAGAATGCATGCAGATGGATAATGCCTTAAGATAAGCACACACATACAATGAGTACAGAAAACCCAGGCAAAGAAAAGTGCCAGATACAATGACTCAAGATGACAGCGTAACACGTGCTTGCAGATGTATAATATCATATATGGCTTGCATACATTTTGCAACGGTGAAAATTCTATGTAGTGTTAACAGGACAGGTAATGGATAAACTAGACTGAGACACTTAAATGATATTAAAACCCCAAATTGTCTTCCTATTGAAATGTCCACACTCAAAGTACGGAGTGCCGACAAGCCAAAAAAAAGACTGAAAACCCCAGGAAACGAGTAAATCATGAGTATCCCCCTTCTCCTTTAAACTTTTGGGCAAGCCCTCTACCCCATACTTGTATATACCAATTCTGAGATTGCCATACCCAAGACAAAAGGGAATATTCTGTGAAATGGCCAACTGAGACTAATATATGTAAGCCATTTTTTCAGCCATTCAGCCTCTGTGTTAAGGGACTCACCCTAGCAGTTCCCAGCATTTCATATGGTTAAATCATTTATGTGGATCATATAAGACACAGCTGCTAAAATAAGGGTATCCTCAAAATTGTCTTACTAAAGTTCACAGTCAAACTCTTTGAACAACTAAGTGCCAATATGCAAGAAATCTGACTCTAGAGTTGGTAAGAGAGTGAATAAATAGGCAACAGAGTGAAGAATTAGATTGCCTTAATATGAGTAAAAGAAAATTAAATCAACTACAGTGCCTATATAGTTCATGTGATGTGACAGACTTTACTATAGATATTATTGTTTCTTTCCCAAATTAAAGGACTTCAGTCGCGTGAAAAGCATTTCACAATTCATTTAAACAGCCATATAAAATCACATGGATGCAAACCATCCAACAGACACCTAAACTGTTTGGAGTAATTAAGAATCTAATGTAATGACATGGCGATCTCTGAATAACAGAATTGTTAATGTAAAAATAAAAATCTGCAAATTCAAAAATTATTGTGCACAGATATTTATAACACATCAGTACTGTTATGGTACTGATTTTAAAGCACACTTTAAATTCATGGAATTTTTTCTGGTCAGGAAACTGAAAATAAAAGGCATAAAATCTTGCTTGCCAAGATAATTTTACCTTTCTAAAAGATTATTACTATCACATCCCTACAAGAAATTCAATATGTTTGAAGAATGTATAAAATCCTTGCATAAGGTTGTTCACTTTTCTTTCACTGAGATAGCCCTTAGATGATCATAAATTCCTTGTCTAAATACATCTTACCTCTGTAAACGCCCTTTCAAATTGATGTACTTTACAAGCTTGGTTTGCTGGCCAGAGCCCATAGAACTAATCTTGAAGCACCAGTTTGAGCCCATAGAACTAATCTTGAAGCACCAGTTTGAGCCCATAGAACTAATCTTGAAGCACCAGTTTGAGCCCATAGAACTAATCTTGAAGCACCAGTTTGAGCCCATAGAACTAATCTTGAAGCACCAGTTTGAGCCCATAGAACTAATCTTGAAGCACCAGTTTAAATATTTTTAAGAACAACTTTGAATTATATTATGGGGATGCTTGTTTTGATGTATAGTGGCAGATTAAAAGGTAATTATTGCCCATGCCCGAAATATTTATATAGAAGTATGCATATATCTGTCTCAAAAACTGAATCGCTGTTGCTAATGCATTTCCATTGCTTGATAATACCATAGCTATATATTCCCTTTATCTTTGTACTCATAAAACGAATATATGACCTGCAGATTCAGATTTTCTTTTTCATTTTACTCTGCACCCCAACAGTGATCAGTAAACATCGCTTATCCTTTCCCCCACTTTACTCTGTTAAACCACTCATTTCACAGTTGGCTGAGAACTGCTATCCCATTTATTCCCCTGGAGATGACGGAGAAGAAATTAGTGGTGTGCAGACCTATATAACCTGGGGGAAGGATTAGAAATGGGTGGCTACCCTGGGCACATGCTGTGAAGGAGTATGATTGCTAGCAGTCAGTGATGCTGAAGTGCAGTACTGGTATTGATTTCTGGAGCCACTATGAAATCATGACTTCATAAATGAATGCCAAGATTTCATTTGCAGTAACCACTATATCACTCAAGCACTCATTATGTGAGAAAAACTTAATATATAAAAAGAAATATTGCACTGATGGGCCCAGATAGTATACCTTCTAAACAGCATGAAGCATGCCTATCGGGACCTCTGCAATCATTATTTAACAGTAGCCTCCAAATAGGCTTCATGAATGGAGAAGCGCAACAGTCATCTCTCTGCACAAAAGCAGGCTATCTATACAGCCTGGAAACTACAGACCCATAAGTCTCAGTAGCATATGCAAAGCCATGGAAACAATTCTGGAAATGATCGATAATGATGCAGGAAACTTCTGGACACTGTAGCCAATCCAGTCTGGCTGTGTCATGGGCAAGTCATGCCTTCTCAACCTGGCAGACTTCTTTGAGATGGATGAGGAAAAATGCTTCACACTGCCTACCATGATGTACCCCACTTGGGCATTGTTGACAAACTAAAGAGGTTAGGTATAAATCCTTATGTCACCCAATGGATAGCCAGCTGGCTCACAGATACGGTTTGAGAAGTTAGAATTCAGGAGTTCACCTCTACAGAGAGGCCAATCACAAGCAGACACCTTCGGGGACTGGTGCTGGGACTGCTCCTGTTTGGCATCTACTTCTCTGAAGTCAAGGGCCTCTGGATGATCAAATGTGTAGATGATTGTAAAATAGGTAACAATTCAAAGTCCACAACCAAAAAACAGTAGACTGAAACCACACACTAATCCTTTTAATTAAGCAATTTCGTTTCATAGTAGAAACTTCCTCAGAATAACAGTTACCATACAACCCCAACTATTTATAACTCTATACATTGACATCATTTCCTGGTTATGTTAAATTTAAAATTTTAAAGAAACACATCCATCATATAATCCAAAGCTATTAACTATATTCCACACATTAAATCCTGAAGCAGCATATATGGCATTTAGAATACCCATATTATCCCATAAATCATAAAAAATGAAACCTGACATGTTCAAACACAGATTCATAATATATAAATTGTATAAGTTACAAGTAAATGTAAAAATCAGTGTAAAACAATCAATATAAAACCTTTTAAGCTCAATCAAGTCAGAAAGTCCAAAAGTCAATGTAATATACCAAAAGATACCAGACTGTTTGTCTTTTATACATAAAGTACTGTGCTTTTAACCTTAAAATAGAGCTGATGGAGATTAGTTTCATAGGTTCATACTAGGCTATCTGCCCTGGGGCAATTATAAGCCTAGCCCGATTCTGTATGGCTTACGCCACCCCTTGATTTGAGTATACTGTTCCCTTTTTAAGGTTTAGTTTACTGTGCCTCTGTCTAATAGTGACACTGGTTAATCCCTGGGACAAACCTAGGATCCCCCTTCCACTTATCGAGATTCCTTTTGAAGAGATTCAGTGAGGTGCTCTGCCTCACATGAACTGGAATTCTATTCCAGAGCGAAGGGAGCCTCTGGGTTATGAATCTGTCCCTCTAGCAAGTTCTATTTATTTCTGTGCTGAGGTTCAAGTCCTCTCGAGCGTGTGGCTCTAAGGGATTTAGATTTACTGAGGTGGAGCATGTCCATTAATTCTGGATTTGACATAGCTTTGTATGTCAGGCATAGATCGCCTCGAAGTAGGCAGTATGCAACTGAGTAGAGCTGGAGTTTTTTTAACCGAGCAGCATATGGCATCTGTTTGTGACCCTTGATCCTCTTGGTGAGATACTTTTGGGGTCTTTCTAATTGCTGCAGGTGTCGGGTAAGGTACATCCCAAAAGGGGCATTGTATTCTATGATGGGCCTGATGAGGGATGAATAAAGGGGCACGATTACCTCTCTTGATCTAGATGTGAAACCCTTCATGATGAGGTGGGCTATGTAGAAGGTCTTTCTAACCACTTTGGCAATGTGGTTTTCAAAGGAGAGATTGCTATCAACTTGGGTCCCCAGGTCCCTAATAACTTTCTCTGTACTTAATGGGTTTCTGCCTATGTGGTAATTTGTGGGCACATTGTTTTGCCAAAGGGTATGACTATACATTTTTTGGCATTTAGCTTTAAACCATGGTGCTGGCACTAGTTATCTGTCTCTGTGAGACCTTTTTGAAGGATGTTTGTGTCAGCTGGAGAGTTGATTATGGCGCCCAGTTTGCAGTCATCTGCGAACTTGGTGAGCCATAGTCCTCCCACGTTTGCCTGTACCTCGGAAAAGTATATACTGAACAAGAGTGGTCCCAGGACAGAACCCCGTGGGATGCCATTTGTGACCGGTTTCGAGTCTGACATGGCTCCAGCAACTCTCACTCTGTGGGTTCTATCTTTGAGCCAGTTTGTCACCCATCTTGTGACATAGGGGTTTATATTTAAGCTGGATAGCTTATCTATGATGTCCGAGTGGGGTATTGTGTCAAATGCCTTTGCAAGGTCCAGATAGGCTGTGTGGACTACCCTCCCTTCATCTATGGCTTTGGTGACTGTTTCAAAGAAGTCAACCAGGTTCAAAAGGCAGGATCTGCCCTTGACAAAGTCAAACTGGGTAGGATCTAGTGTCTGTAGGTCCCCAATGTCTTTGTTTATGAGCTCCATGATGATCCTCTCCATAGCCTTGCAGACTAAGCTAGTCAGGCTTATGTGCCGATAGTTTCCAGGGTCTGTAGAGGCTCCACCTTTGTGGAGTGGGACCACTGTTGATGTACTCCATTCTGTGGGCAGATATCCTGTAGTGAGGCTGAGATTGTATAGCTGTTTTATTTGAGGGATTAGTTCCTCTTGGAGTTCATGTAGGATGCAACCTGGGACACCATCTGGTCCCATGGAAGCAGTGTTTTTTGCTTTGGAGAGGGCAGCCTTCACCTGAGCATCTGAGATGTTTGGGAGGCAGCCCTCTGCAGGGATAGATACTTGCTCTTTTGGGGGTGGAGAAGTTTGCACTGAACCTATCTGCCAGGATATTGGCGATGTCTGTGGGTTCAGTGTATTTTTTGTCGTTTAGAATCAACTCAGAACAAGTCTGGGAGTTGCATCCCAGGTTTCTAACATAACTGAAAAAAGCCTTATGATTGTCTTTGGTGTCCTGTGCAATTTTTCTCTCGAAGCTGGCCTTGGAGGATTTTATGAGGGATCGTAATTTTTTGCTAGTACTGATCAGAGATGCCTTCCCTATTAGGGATTTTGCTCTATCATGTAGTAGCTTCCTCCTTCTGTTGTACAGTTTAACCCGGCGGCTCTGAAGCGCTCATCCTCAGCTGCCATCTCAGTTCTTTTTGCTCTAGAAAATCATTAAGGGGGCAATCTCTCTCTTTCCTACTGCAGGATTTAATGGCATCTCTCACATAAGGCATTTGTTTGTTTTAGGAGTAAGTGGTTGTCAGTATGTATGAATCAATTACTACATTGCCTCAGAGATGCCCATGTCATTCAGGCTGGCTGGAGAAATGATGGGAAACTTCCCAACCATTATAGCAGGTTTTTACCGTATGTACTATTACAGAAGAGAGTGGGCTTGTTAGACCAGTTTTTGCATTAGGGCTAACAAAGGGGCTTATTCAGTCGAAGGCTGGGGATGATAAGTATGGCAATGCTGCTCTTAAAGGATGTGTTATTAGGTTCATAGGTGAATACTAGGTTAACTATTCTGAAGGATTGTATTTTAAGCCTAGCTAAAAACCTAAAGTTAGTATAAAGTCCTGTACCTTGTGTCTGTGAAGTGGAGACCTAAACCATTATGGCCTTTATTTTTTGTTCTTTGAGTAAGGAACGAAATTCGAGTGAATAATAAATTGGATTAAAGTAAACTGTGAAACCATTTTAGGCATAAAGATAGGACTAGTTTTTAAGAAAATCTGTCCCGGTTGAGAACAAGGCAGGGCTGACTCACTAACAGCTTGTAATGATGATACACTCCTAGCAGGTGTCAAAGCAATGTGTAGAACAGTCTTCCAACTTACAAACCTCAAATCAGCCTCGGGAATTCATTCAAAGGGAGACAAAGTAAGCTTCTCAAGCATCAAGTTCAGATTCTAAGTGGAAGCCTGTTTTCAATGGTGGAAGAGTATGTTACACCCTTTTCAAAAATGTTATTAGATGAAGGGGGGGATCCAAGGGTGAATGAGCAGAAATGGCCAATAAATGTACCTTGATAGAGGCATACAAAAGGCAATTGGGCAGTAATTCCCACAAATCAAGAAAGACCGGCAACATGATCTATAAAGGATCCTAATTCTTTGACTGGCAACAAGTACAAAATCTTTTCCACTTGCACATATATGATATTCTAGCAGCAGGTTCCCTTGCCTCCTTTAGTACCTGCTGCTCATTCTTAGAAAAAAAAATGCCTAAAATATATCAGAATTCTATGATTCATGCACTTAGTTGAAGAGTTTCTAGATTGAGTCATATTAAACTTCATCTCTCATGTAAATAAAGTTGGTCTGTGGGGAAGCTTGTGGAAATTGCCCTTGGCCAAATTAAAAAGAAGGGAGAACTATGGTTGTTTTAGCCAAAAGGGAGTCACCAGCACATTTTGGAGAGTCTTTTTGGATCTTTAGAAGAAGTCTGGATATTAATGGAAAGGGTGGAAAAACATACAGGAACATTCCTTTCATGGGAATGAAAAAAGCATCCGTCTTCCAACCTGTTTGCAATGACTCCTGGAGTAGAATTTTTAGTTGTCTCTTCTGGCAAGAAACTAACCACAGCTAGGTCAGTAGCTGGTAGACCCCAGGATGAAGTTTCCATTGATGGGAGTTTGTCCTGGTCCCACTGAGCTCATCTGCAACCAAGTTTGGCCATGATGGAATTTATGAAGCTGAAGAATCAAAATGAGATGAGATACTAACTCCCAGGCTATCATAGTAAAGTGTGTAAATTGGGGTAATATCTGGTGCACCCCTCTGTGTATATATAGGATGATGACTTTGGTGCTGTCTGTGCATATCTCAGAAGTCCTGGGGACCACATATGATTCAAGGCCTTCATAGCCTTGATAACTGCCAAACATCACACTGATATTTATGTGCTTCTGTCTACAGGATCCCACAGAGCTTGTACTTTACCCCTTTAGAAATGACTTCCCATGCCAAGCCATGCCTGAAACATTTGCTGTGACGGACTGGAGGAGGGCCAGAAGGGAGAATGGAGGACTTTGTCTGCAAGCTATCTGGTATGTTACTTTACAGTCTCTCACTTTAACAATCCCAGAAGTCAGACCTGAAAGGACAGATTGTAGATGCTGTGTCCAGACTATTATGAGATACCACTGTATTTTTCTCATGAGTAGTCTAGCTAGAGGAAGTATAAAAATCATTGATGCCACATACCCCAGAATCTTGAGAAACTCCCCTGCTGATGCTTCATTTTGACTGATGAAATTCAGGGAGAACTATTGAAACATATCATTGTCTGGAGGAGAAAATACTATTTACAATACTGTGTCCAGCAAACATCGCAATAAAATATTTTTTTTGCAGCAAACATCTCAAGAAAATCATTTTTTGAGAAGGGATGAGAGGAAACTTCTGAGTTTATTCAAAAACCTGTGCAGTAGTTTCCAAAAGGTTTTGACAGCTGAAATAGTATGCAAAGATAAGACAATTGTCCAAAAATTGGAAAATGTGAGCACCTACCAGTCTGCAGTAAGGAATGAATGGTGCTATTCATTTTGTGAATACCCTTGATACCTTGGACAGTCCAAAGGGTAAAGAGAGAACTGATAATGTAAGCCAAATACAGTAAGTTTTAAGAAATGAATGAAGTGTTCTGCAATGAGGATATGTGATGATAAATCTGGACCTAAAGAATGTCCACCATGAAAGCTAGAAGGACAATCAAAGGTACAAGCGACTGACGAGGTTATGTCTTGTCCATTGGAATCTTGACAAAAAGGATTAGAAAAGAAAGATCTAGTGCAGGCCTCCAGGATTAATCTGTTTCAGAAATTAGAAAACGTTCTTGAATAAAAAAAAAGTTTGCTTGGGAGACTGGGGGACACAAGTTCTGTGACCCCCTGAGACATCATGTGTTTCAGAATTGGAGGTAATCTGGTTCTGTGGACAAGACGTAATCCCTTGGAAAGGGGAGACAGATGTCATGTATACTCCCCACTAGACTGCTTTCAGAACCTAGCTGTCTGACGCAATCTGATGCCACGAGGGGATGTGAAGTCAGACACAAAAAGGTTGCCGGGTTGGGGTGGGGGAAGGAGGTCTTGAAAAAATAGATAGTCATGTTGACTGAGAAGACTGTGTGTGATGATTAGAGGCTTTTCCTTTTTTTTTCTTTTTTTGTCTTCTTTTTAAAGTTTACTAGCCATTGTTTTCTAAAACCGTATTTGTAGGCTCCTTGCTGCTTAATTTGCTTATTGGAGGAGGAAGCAGAAGAGAGCGAAATTAGTATCAGTTCTTAAAAATGAGGGTTGAACAAATCTGTAACACTAATTGCATCAGTGAATTAACATTATCAGGAAGGTTTTGATAATGAACCACTCAAATCGCTTCAAAACCGATGTTGAAGATGCAGCTCTGGAGGATGAATCAGCAACATCATAGGCATATTTTGGAATATGCTTAGTCATATCAGAAACAGTTGTCACAGCAACATTTCATTGATTCCTTACCTCAGAAGAAATATTAGCTATTAACTTTTGCACGATCTCAAAAGAAAACAATAAAACTTTTAACACTAGAGTTTATTTAATTTTCTTCCTCATCTTATCCATTGCTTTTCCATCCTTTTCAGGGTCAGTGGGGTTTGCAGCTGTAACTTGTTTAGCAGAAGCAGATTTGCATGGAGAAATAATTGCTGAATCTGTTTTGTAATTAGAAAACTGGTACCTGTATGTTTGGGCTACCTTACATAATCTGTATCAGGTACGGCAACAGCAGTGAGAAAACTATCCTCTAAGGTAGGCAGAACAGAGGGATGATTAGCTACAGCTTTTGGTATCTCTAATTTTAGTAAATTCCAATACATTTTTATGCCACATGAGTTTTAATCCTGAGCTCATTGAAAACCTCTTCCATCAGTTATAGAAAAATATCTCTCAGCAGGAACATCTAATGAAATAGGAAACTCTGAGATGAATTTTTTTAAATAAAACCATCCCCCTGTAAAGTCTGCTCTTCGCACTGAAATTCCCTGTCAGAAAGGAAAAGAACTCTCATTCTTTTCTTGAATAATAAGAGGACAAAGAAACTTAGTTCTTTCCCATATCACAGAAGCTTTCTCTGTTCTTAGAAATAGAAACAGGCAGCTCAGTTGTTTTCCTCACTAAGCAGTCTCCCTGAAAACAGACCTGACTCATGTTAGGCACACTGGTCTCAGCTTCCAGCTGCCCTTCCCAACCAAGTAAAGACCATACACATGAACCTTCCCGAGCCACTGACAATAGTGGCTCTTCCTTGCCCACCAGTGGCATCTCTAGAGCCACAGAGGATGTGGCTATCCCTCTATCTTTGGTGGCCAAAAAAGCTACACTGAGAATTGGGGAAAAAAGATGGGCACTCTGAAGAGCAGCAAGCAGCCGCAACAGAGTCACCTACCCAGTGATTGAGACAGTATAGGAGCTGGTCTGATACCTTAAGTCTCATTTGAAATGTTCTTCTTTTTGCATGCAAGGGAAAATACTACAGCTGAGACCAGATTGACAGATCAGCCAAGAAAAGATATCAAAAGTGAGGAAGACTGGACAAATCATTAAATTATAAGGTCAAGGCAAGGTTCTATGGCAATTAAACCACTGACAGTCCCCAGAAGCACAATATAATGGAGAAAATGTATAACCATATATAATCTATGTAAAATTTCAATCAGAAGTAAAACATTTCCTCACTGAACGTTCACATAAGTTTTTAAAAACCCCTTTAGAAAAGTAGTGACGGTCTAAACATGCAATTTCCTACATCAGTGCAACCATTTTCACAAAAAAAAAACAGAAGTTTTCTTCATAATATAAGTTAGTGGAAGGCTGCCCCAAACAGGGACTTGTCCATCCAGGTCTTGAAGATTGCTAGCTGACCAACAGTTTTACAGGGTCTGTCAAAGAAGCAGTCTTTGGTGGTAAAAATGTTCCAAGGCTTTTTGCATTCCATCTGCATTTTTAAGGAGCTCTGCTTCAGCTCCTGACAGTTGAGAAGCATGGAAGGGAACCCTTACATTTTGGAAACTGGCTGGTTGCAGTAGGGGTGGGACCTATACAGCTTAGGCTGCAGCAACAGTGATGTATCCTTAAACATCTAGACGTTCTCAACCTGAATGTTTTAAAGAAATTGACATTACAATTATTCATGGTTCCCTTCATTTGAACTGTTAATAACAGCAGTCTGCATTTAAAGTGTTGAGAGACAGCCTTACAAGACTATCTGCAAATATATAGAGCTGAGTATATTTTTCTCTTTTATTCTGTATTATAGAGCTAAATTGTTGCTTAGATATCTGTTGTCTTAGTGTTCTGCAAATATACAGAGATCAGTATATATTTTTTTGGTTTTATAATTTGCACTCTGATTCCTCACATCTCTGTTGAAACCCCCCCTCCCTGTTTTTGGTTGTAGTTTAAATTTGGTGGCTTTTGCAGTGCCCGCCCCACTGTAGATTTGATCTAGGACACTCCCCCAGTCCCATCTGTTTACCGCATTCTACCTAATAAACCTTTTCTGCACTTGCTTTTAGTCCTTTTTAATTTAATTACATTTTTTCAAACTGTGTGTGGACTAATATTGCTGCATACTCAAGTGTGCCAGCTTGCACAGCATGTGAATTGTTTTTACTACTGTTTTTGCTACTTTTCTGAAAAAAAAAAAATTGTAAGCCTGTTTCCTACCTTTCCTGTAATTAGAGTTCCAGATACAGATTTGCTGTATCCAGGACTATTTGTAAGCTTCTGAGCCCCCAAGCCTTTCTGAATTGGAGGGAAGCCTTCTAGCTTATCAGTGGGAGTGGTAAGCACTAGGTAACCTGTCTACCACATAAGGAGTGGTTCTGGCCCAGAATTTGTAGTTATTGGCCATTTGGGCGGTCTTCCATCTCTCTCAACTTTCTGATTTGAAGGCCTGCATTTGCACTTGTTTCTGTCCTGTAACTCCTGGGCCCATCTCATTTGCTCACTCAATTATTTTATTTATTTTTTTTATCTGCTTTTACTGTATTTGTGTTTCTTCCTACTTTATTTTGCTTTTGCGTCATCTTAAAAGTACTCACTTGTATTTATTACTGCTTAGTGTAACTCATTCTAAGCCTTTTAGTTTAAGCACTTGGGCTTCAGACCAGTTGTTTTACATTAGGAAGGTTTGTGGTCTGCACTGTGGTGGCAGGACAGGTAGCTTACATCCTTCTAAGTTGGGAACTGATGATTGAGGGCTCAGTGTCTATTATTCTAAAAGTGTATTAATTCTGTTTTAAGCACTTGGGCTTCAGGCCAGTTATTTTACATTAAAAGGGTTTGTGGTCTGCACTCTTGTGGGAGGAGAGGCTGGACTCTGCCCTTCTAGTTGGGAATTTCTGGTTAAAGGCTTATAGTGCCTGCATATCTAAACTGCTTCGTACTGAAATTGGTACACCTTGTTTGCTGTAGCATAGACTAGATCCAGGCCTGCTGAATCTAGCTTTGTTTGTATAACTTGAGCACTAATCCAGGCATTCTTTAAAGTATTCAATTGTATTTATTACTGCTTGGTAGTAACTTGATTAAAGTATAGCTATCATTCTAAGTCTTTTGGATTAAGCACTTGGGCTTCAGACTAGCTGTTTTACATTAGGAAGGTTTGCGGCCTGCACTGTGGTGGCAGGACAGGTAGCTTACATCCTTCTAAGTTGGGAACTGCTGATTGAGGGCTCAGTGTCTGTTATTCTAAAAGTGTATTAATTCTGGTTTAAGCAGTTGGGATTTAGGCCAGTTATTTTACATTAAAAGGGTTCGTGGTCTGCACTCTTGTGGGAGGAGAGGCTGGACTCTGCCCTTCTGAGCTGGGAATTTCTGGTTAAAGGCTTATAGTGCCTGCATATTTGAACTGTTTCTTACTGAAATTGGTACACCTTGTTTGCTGTAGCATAGACTAGATCCAGGCCTGCTGAATCTAGCTTTATTTGTATGCTTGTTGTTTGTTTGCTTGTTATTTCCCTGAAATGCTAATTCCACCTAAAACGTGGCTTTTCAGTGCTTCTGTGGATCCCTAGTGATATCTCCATTGCTTACTGTACTTATTTCCTTGTTTCACTTGAAAGAAAGTTACTGTTTGTCATTTTTGCATTTAAGTTACCTGTAACACAATGCATTTAAGTTACCTGGCACTTGCTCACTAAAGCAATTATATAAGTCAGCACTAAAATATTAAAAGCACTACACCCTCACAAACTCCCCTTGAGTACTTTGTTTCCCATTGGCCCTTTTTTTTCAATTATAAAGGAATTCCCAATACTATTCTAGCATGTCCAAAGGTCAGCTGTCTATCTCCTCTCTGGTCCAGCTGGTGAATCTGGGAATCTTGAGGCAATGTTACAACTGCCTCATGTACCTCCTCCCAACAAATTCCAACACATGTGAGAGATGCAACCATATAGCCATACTGGAGGCTAAGCTCTCTCAACTCAGTACTGGTGAAACCAGTCAGGAGGAGAAGGAAACCAAACTCACTACAATTCCAGATTCACATAGACCTACAACGACAGCAAACCAAACACATAAACACACAAAAACATACTCAGAGGCTCTAAATAAAAATCTGCCTAAGCAGCAGAGACCTCCAAAGCAGACACCCAAGCAACCGCTACCCCAAAACAGAACACGTGCAACACATGGCTCACAAAGCCAGTGTGCCAAACAGTCACAGCCCTTAAGGCTAAACAACACACCTGATACACTTGTAATAGGTGACTCTGTCGTCAGGCACACTGATGTCCCGCTCACCAGGCTGAACAAGGAGAAGGTCACAGTGAGCTGCCTGTCTGGCGCTAGGATCCGCCACATAACACAAGCACTCAGGTCACTCAAAGGCAAGTACAAATATGACTCAGTCATTGTCCATGCTGGTGTGAATGACCTGAGACGTACCTCCCTGGACTACATGAAAAGAGACCTAGAGGAGTTCTCTGAGCATGTAGCCCAGGCCAGAATGACCCTGACCTTGAGTAGCATCTTACCCTCACCAAGAATGATGCCACAATATGAAGACAAGATGATCAATTTCAACAATTGGCTTACGTATTGGTGTCATTCAAAGGGGATCCAATGCCTGTCAGCCTGGGATGACATGCTCAACAAGCCACGTGCTTCGCTAGGGATGGCTTGCACCTGTCACCCCTGGGCTTTTAAATATTGGCAAAGGCTCTTGCTACCCCCATAGTGCCTTTTTTAGGCAAGGCTCAAAAGTCAAACCCACCTCCATAGGTATCACAAGGGATAAGAAACTAAGAGTAATGCTACTCAACGCCAGAAGTCTAAACCTCATGATGCACGCATTCAAAACTCTCCTTAGCATGGAGAACATCGATATCTGTGCAGTAATAGAAACCTGGTTCAAGGCTCCCAAGAGCACCCCAGCACTACAAGGTTATACCTCATACCATGCTTTTCGGCCCCAAAACTTGGACCAAACCACAAAAGGAGGGGGAGTATCAATATTCGTCAAAGATACCCACACCTCCAGGTTGGTGGCACAGCACGAAGCATCAGAGACTATCCATGTGCAACTAACAGTGGGTAAAACTGCCTTCCAGTTTATAGCCTGCTACAGACCACCCTCCCAAACCCAGGAACCCCACTCGGCCTTCCTGAGAACACTGGAAAATATGAAGGTCTCTCCAAACACCATTATATTGGGCGATTTCAACTACCCAAACATAGACTGGGAGCATTACTCTAGCTCCAACACCCTAGCCCAAAGGTTCCTAGAATTTATAAACTCAAATGCTATGGAACAACTTGTTACCACTCCCACAAGAGGGAAAACATACTGGACCTGATCATCACCAACATGGGGACTCTATGCTCCAGACCAGAAGTGTATCCCTCACTCGTAAGATCAGACCATAAACTAATCTCACTGGATATTCACATCCTGACTCCACCCCCTGCCTTGAAAACCACAGTGAAAAACTTCTCTAAAGCAAATTTCACACTCCTCAAAACCGAGGTGGAATCCTTCAAAGGTCCTGGGCCTGTGGAAAATACAGCCCAGACCGCAGAATCCTTTATAAACGCATTCTATGAACACCTTCAGGAATGCATGGATCATGCAATCCCAAAGAAAACCACGACCCAATCCTCCAAAGGCAGACATCCTGTCTAGTGGACCCCAGCCATAAACAAACTATACAATAGAAGGAGGAAGCTACTACATGATAGAGCAAAATCCCAAAAAGGGAAGGCATCTCTGATCAGTATTAGCAAAAAACTACGGGCACTCATAAAATTGTCTAAGACCAGCTTCGAGAGAAAAATTGCACAGGACACTAAGGATAATCACAAGGCTTTCTTTAGTTATGTTAGGAACCTGGGTGGGAATTCCCAGATATGCTCAGAATTAGTCCAAAATGACGAAAAATACACCGAACCCACAGACATTGCCAACATCCTAGCTGACAGGTTCAGCGCAAACCCCCCCGCCCCCTCCCCACCAAAAGGGAAAATATCTATCCCAGCAGAGTGCTGTCTCCCTGACATCTCAGATGCTCAGGTAAGAGCTGCTCTCTCCAAAGCAAAAAACACAGCATCAATGGGACCAGATGGTGTCCCGGGCTGTGTCCTACATGAACTCCAAGAAGAGCTAAACCCAAACATAAAACTACTGTTCAATCTCAGCCTTACTACAGGATATGTACCCAAAGAGTGGCGTACAGCAACAGTGGTCCCTCTCCACAAAGGTGGTGCCTCAACGGATCCTGGAAACTATCGCCCCATAAGCCTGACTAGCTTGGTCTGCAAAGCTATGGAAAGGATCATCATGGACCTCATAAATAAAGATATTGGGGACCTACAGACACTGGATCCTACCCAGTTCGGCTTTAAGGGCAGATCCTGCCTCTTAAACCTGGTTGATTTCTTTGAAACAGTCACCAAGGCCATTGACGAGGGGAAGGTGGTCCACACAGCCTACCTGGACCTCGCAAAAGCCTCCGATACAATACTCCACTTGGGCATTATAGATAAGCTCACCAGTTTAAATATAAACCCCTATATCACTAGATGGGTTGCAAACTGGCTCTAGGACAGAACCGACATGGTTAGAATTGCTGGAGCCATGTCAGACTCCAAACCAGTTACAAGTGGCATCCCACAAGGCTCAGTCCTGGGACCTCTCTTGTTCGGTATATATTTCTCGGAGGTACAGGCCAACACAGAAGGACTGTGGCTGACCAAGTTCGCAGATGACTGCAAACTGGGCGCCATAATCAACTCTCCAGCTGACACAAGCATCCTCCAAAAGGGCCTCATAGAAACAGACAACTGGTGCCAGAGCCATGGCCTCAAGCTAAACGCCAAAAAGTGTATAGTCATCCCCTTTGGCAAAAACAAAGTGCCCACAAATGACCACATAGGTGGTAATCCATTAAGTACAGAAGAAGTAATTAGGGACCTGGGGACCCAAGTTGATATCAATCTCTCATTTGACAACCACGTGGCCACAGTGGTTAGAAAAACATTTTATATAACCCACCTAATCATGAAGGGATTCACATCTAGATCAGGGGAGGTCATCATGCCTCTTTACTCATCCCTCATTAGGCCCATAATTGAGTACAATGCCCCTTTTGGGATGAACCTTACCAGACACCTGCAGCAACTGGAATGACCCCAAAAGTACCTCACCAAGAGGATCAAAGGGCTCAAAATAGATGCCATATGCTGCCCGGTTAAAGAAACTCCAGCTCTACTCAGTGGCATAAAGCCTGCTCAGAGGTGATCTGTGCCTGACATATAAAGCCATGTCCAACCCAGAACTAATGGACATGCTGCACCTCAGAAAATCTAAATCCCATCGAGCTACGCGCTCGAGAGACTTGAACCTCAGCACTGAAATAAATAGGACATGCTGGAGGGACAGATTCATAACCCAGAGGCTCCCTTCACTCTGGAATAAAATACCAGTCCAGGTTAGGCAGAGTCCCTCATTGACTCTCTTCAAGAGGAATCTTGATGAGTAGATGGGAGATTTTCAGTTTACCCTGGGTATCACTTCTGTGTCACTGTTAGACAGAGGCACAGTATACTAACCTCGAAAAAGGGCATAGCAAAATTAATTTAAAATGGGTGGCGAAAGCCAAACACACTCTGGCTAGGCTTATAAATGCCCTAGGGAAGATAGCCTAGTATGAATCTATGAACCTATTAGTTGTACTTTGGGACACAGTATTGTGAGTATTTTTACAGAATTTCCAGTGCTTATTTTAGACTATAGCAATTTTTTAATTTAAGGTTACATTATTTAGATTTTGCTCTCTATTATATATGCCTGAATCTTTTTTATACCAATGGTTTAGACATCTGTTGGTTGACTGACAGCTGTGTGATTTTTATCATACTATTTAATTGATTTCTGATAGTTATTGAATGTGGGGTAAACGTGCAAACAAAATAATTTTATTGTTTTAATAAAGTACTGACAGTTTTGGCACAACAATGGATTTTTTTTTTATTAAGTTGATCCAGTTTTCTATTCAATTGGTTACATAGTTTCTTTTGCATTTGCTTTTTATTTTGCACATGAGATTACAATGTGACCGTGTAGAATCGTGCTGGTATTCTAGATGAGCAAGGTAAACAGAAGAGCACCTAACATTTTTTGGATATCTTACATGTGATCTACCAGGCACAGATGCATCTCGTGCCTTCCTTTAAAGGTTGCTTTATGCACTGCTTTGTTATTGATGATATGGAGTAATTTTTTTCAATGTGATAGCACCTTTTTAGTACTGTATATGCCAACAGTATTCCAAATAGAGAAGGTCGTGTTCTTAAAACAAGTCCTCAGGTCAGAATATTTTTCTTAATAAAACTTTATTAAACATTTGCTCAAAAGAAGGGTTATTAGAAAGGTGTAACAGTAAAAAGGGATAGATAAGTTCCAGTGAGTCATAATCAATAAGTCACTATTCTCTTGAAACATTTATTTAAATATAATAATACTTACCAAAATAATACATGCTGGTTAAATGGGCCAGTATTTTTTAAAGGCTTTCATATTTTATGTTCAGATGTTAAATTATTTGTGTGAAGATAGTTATTGAATCTCATTTCCTGATGACAAAAATCTCTAAGCTGTTTAAACAAATATTACTAGGCAGTTCAGTGCTTCACTTTTTGTGAACCTCTTCCTGGCCATGGCATGCACGCTATCACAGGATCATAGGAAGTTAATAGGCTAACAGCGCTAGGGCCCCTTATAATCCTAGCCAAGTTCTGCCCTTGTTTCCACAATCAGCCCCTATTATCCCTGTCCAAGATAAAGACAGGTGGAACCCCAGAGAAAATTTATGATTACCCATTCAATTATCCAGATTGCCTTTGAATAGGGTGAAAGAGGTGCGTTGCTTGACATGAATTGGGAGTATGTACCACAGGTGCGGTAACCTTTGGGAGACAAATTTGTCCCTAAAGCAGTTTCTACTAGTAATATATACCAGGTTAAGGTCTTTAGAGTGAATAACCTATGAGCCATTGGACTTATGGGTATGCAGTATTTCCCGTAAAGCAGAGTCAGAGATTGCCTTATATGCAAGGTAGAGATCGCCTCTCAGTAGTTTGCATGAAATGGAGTAAAGTGATAGTGATTTCAGCTGATCCAGATAGGACAGATGCTGAAGACCTTGAATTCCCCATGTGAGGAACTTTTCCAGTCTCTCCAATTGCTGCAGGTGCCTGGAAAGGTACATACCAAAAGGGGCACTGTATTCAATTATTGGCCTGATGAGGGAAGAGTACAGGGAGGTTATAACTTTTTTTTTTTTTTTCTGAAGGCAATGTCATTACGTATGAGATGAGCAATATAGAATGCTCTTCTTGCCACTGTGTAGAAATGGTCATCAAAGATAAGGTCGCTGTCAACTTGTGTGCCCAGGTCTCTCACCACTGAGTGCATGCTTAGGGTGTTTCTCTTGATGTGGTAGTGAGTTAGAACATCTCTCCTAATGAAATCAATGCTGATACATTTTTTTGCATTGAGTATAAGGCCATGACTTTGCAACAATCATTTGTTTGTGTAAGACCCTCATATAGAATATTAACATCTTTTGAGGATTCTATAACCGCTCCCAGTTTGCAGTCATCAGCAAACTTTGTCAGCCACGGATGTTTAGTTTTTGCTTGTACTTCATAGAAATGGATTCCAAACAGTAGAGGTCCCAGGACTGATCCCAGTGGAAAATGACTGGTTATGGTTCAGCTGTTGGAGGTGGATTCCCCTTTTTTAACTGTATGAGTTCTATCAATAAGCCAGTTGTGACCCACTATGAAGCATAAAGGAATGCTGTGTTAGTATGCCATGTAATTATATTAGAATCATGACGGAAGTAAAGTAATTCATCTATCACATGTCATAAATTCATTAACTTTGTGCATATGACCATAATATGTACCAGGCAGTTTTAGCATAGATGTTAAAAGTAACTGTCCAAAACATTACAATAAAACTTTTTCAGGTGTCAGGGAGACGTTAAACATTGTTTTCCTCATAAAGAGTTTTATATACATAAAGGCTGTTGGTAATGAATGCATGTACCATTAAACTCTTTTCATCAATGCTATCAAAATAGTCTTGCTTCAAACTCCGTATAATTTTTACCAAAATAAAAGTATTTCATGCAAGGAATGTTTTAGTAATTCATACACATATGAAACTAAATGTGCCTAAATATACATATATCTAATAATTGTCTACAAGTTATCATCAAGAGGTGTAACTCTTTAAAAATAACAGAAATATTGCAAATGAAATATATTTTTAGCTTCTGAGAATGTTATAATATAAATATTCCTAAAATATCGTAGCCTAGATAAATTCAACTTTATTAAAGTTTTATCTCAAAATACTTTTTTATAAAATAATAAAAAATAAACATATAACACTTTTAGTTATGATTTCTAATTTACATGGTTATAATAAAAAGGATACAAGTCATCTCTCACCTTCAAAAACTATTTTAAATTTGTATGTTTTAATTGCCCAGCAGAGGTCATCCAAAGACCATTCACAAAACCACTCAGAAAGTAAGTTCTGTAAGTTGGGAGCCTGAAAAGCAAATGGTTGAGATATAGATGTTTCTCAGTTCACTAAAGAAGCACCAGCAGTCCATGAGAGGCTGAGTACAAGGCCCAATAAATGTTACCACTTCTTTCAAGTATGATACTCAAACTGTGCATGAACAAATGTACCATGACACTGTAGAATGTTCTGTATTGTATCAGAATTCAATGTAGAGTGTTCAGAACAGTTGTAATATTTATAAAATAAGACATACAAGTAAAACATGCATCAAAACCTTAAACCATTTACAGTTAAACTCCATATTGAATGGTACTATGTACAGGTATTGCAGTAATGCCAGTAAGAAACCAAGCTTGCAAAACTATCAAGAGGACTGCTTGAAGTTAAAGGTACTTTATCTTCAGTGCTTCACAAATGGAAAGGTTTTACAGTGGCAGATAACCTGACCCCAGTGGAAGCATATAGACCATAAAGTGTATCAGGCCTAAGATCATGCCCTGTGGTACTTCCACAATCATGGAAATGTGTTAATACCAGAAAAAACATGCTGTGTTCAGTATTAGAGGTAGGGTTTATGACCTACAGTATTAAATGCTGCCAAAAGAAATAGTGGTAGAACTGAGTAGTACTGCTGTCCTTGGGCCATTAATTGATAATATAGTACTCAAATATGAGGGGTCAGAGAGCTACAGTGAGTGCAAGTCATGTATTGGAAAGGATCCATGATATCATTGACTGAGAAGCATTTCATTCTCTTTATACACAACGACTTGGATAACCTTTCAAAACAAAGGAAGATTAGTGATCGCATTGTACAAGTTTAGAATCTAAGCAATGTTTCTTAAGGATAACAAGGGCACCTTTTAGGAAAAATGGGAAAAACTCCAAGTCTGGAAGGAGAAACTAAAATATAAAAAAAAAAATCATAACCAGTTATATCAAGGCTAGCCTGAATTGTCTTGATGATAGCTTATCTTAATTAGGGACTATTAAACCCCATTCAAGAGGAATAGCAAAGGGATGGCTGAGACCACTACAACTTCCATGGGGTCAGCCTATGACAGAGAAGCTGTAATAGGAACAATCTTATCACTAAATAATTGAGTAACTGTCTCACATTGAGATAAACTGATAAATCACTTGTAGTATAACAGGTTGGGTTGTACAATCTCTCCACAATTTCTTCCCTACACAAAAGTTTTGATGGTCAGTTGTCCATTAATAGGATTTCTCTGGACAAGAATTCTGACTTCTAAAGAGAGATCACAACTGTGATTTTTTAGCATTGACCTGTGCAGTTCTAAGTATAGGAGGAAATGATCATGGTAGAACCAAGATTCATTCCTCCCAAGTGATACTGGGTGAAAATGACCTGAGACTAAATTATTGAGTTCTGAAGATAATGGACTGTTGTAGTCTCTGACCGTAGCACCCAAGGAATTACTGCCAGCCTCTGAGAGGAAATGGAGAGTAGATGAACAATTTACAGTGTGATATGGCTAGTATTTATAGTCACCTTTAGTAGAAGGTTAGGAGAATATATTCTGGAAGCTCAAGGAAAATTGGTCAAGGAAGTCATTAAATGATGACTTTCACTGATACCATATTATATGTATTTGTATCCAATATGAAGATAAAGTCCAGAGTATGACCCATTATATGAGCTGCAAAAATAATACACAGTACAAATCCAAATATTTCGTACCACAAAATATCTTTTGTAAGGGTCATTGACAGATCAGTGACCCAAATAAAGTCCACAAGAACTACTAGGTACTGGGCTCAAATAACCCTCTGAGGACATTAATGAACTTTGTAGAAATGTCCACTCACAGTCTATTATACAGTAGACAAAGGGCAAAATACTTTGAACCTTTCCTGGTTGCAGGTGCGAATGAGTTGGTCTTCCTAGAAGTGACCTGTCATTCTAAGCCCTAGAATACATAAACTGCAGCTGTGCACCAATTCTGCTCTTCTAAGGGCATGAAAACACCAAGAATATTGCAAACTGTGCATGTCCAAGTGCATGTAGAAACTCTCATCCAGCCAAACTTTGGTGATAAAAGCAAGGCCAGTGAAACACTGAATATGAGATTATTTCAGGCTTGCTGCAGATTGACATTGCATTAGCATAAAGGATCTTGAGAGAGGCCACATGAGTAAGGGTCCTATATACCTGTTGTGAATGCAAAAACAGAAAGAAATCTATAATTTCACCCTAGGGATGTGGTTGTGGGACCTATGACCCAGCAGAGGAATGCACATATGGTATATTTATTGGTCACAACGATGCTTACAAAGAAGGTGTACAGACCTACACAACTGAAAAATATGTGCAGGCATCCTGGCAAAGAAAGGGATGTAAACTAAAAGACTGTATATATTAAAGTGGCCACAAAGTTGTTAAAGAATACTAATTAAAATATCTATAATATAAAACCTGCAAAACTGTAAAAAAACAAATAGTAAAACATAATCACTAATATATTGACTGCAACATAAAATAGATTACAAATAGCTAGAATAAAATTATCCTTCCAGCACTGGAGGCCATAGTAGGGAGTAGTATAAGCAGGCCAGGTGACATGAATTCTGAGCTCTAGCAAAGGTGATTTTACAAAGGTGGCGGAGTACGGTAACAAAAAAAGAATAAACTGTGCTCATCTTCTGAGCAGTAGCATAAGCTAGGGGGCTTAGAATATTCAAAAAAATAAAAAACACCAAAGTGAATGAAAAACCAAATTAATAAAAACCCACACTGGCTCCTGGATTGAATAAATGAAAAACACTTTAGCATCCATCAATTTTATTATGCTTTTGACACTTGACTTCTCAGAAAACATTTTCTAAAACACTTCATAGGCTTTATAAACCACAAACAACTACTTGTCATCAATTAAATAATTAAACATTTAATTGTAGCCTATAACATAATTTATAAAAATGCATTTTATAAAATTACATAAAAATGTGTTTAACTTCATGTTTTTAACCTTTTTTGTTTTAAAAAAACACTGTACATTTATACTTTCATTCAACCCAGACATTTGGTTAGAACACAATTTTATTTGCCATCTAGCTACCACTGCTTTTAATTTTTCTTTATAATTTCCACCCCTTAGAAGGTATGCAAAAAAATCTTACAAACCTTGGTGAAACAAAGTAATAAGGCAAATAAGAAAGCAGATAGTAATGGTTCGCTTAGCTCAGAGGATGAGGAAACTAGAACAGTAATACAAGTGCCTATTGTTCACAAAATGAGATACAAACGTCCACCGTTCATAGACAGCTCACTACTGTTAATGCTTTATTAAATCAAAGCTGTGACCCTTTTGTAGCAAGCAGTCAAGAAGATATTGTCAATGACGTTGATTTAGTTGAATTTAGAATCCACTTTACAACTTTAGAAAGATGCCTTAAGAGATTTAGGGCATTAGTGATTGAGAACAGATATTTTGGTCACTGCCTTGTCCAGAAAATAGTGCCCAAAGGTCTCTGTTAGTTTAAATATCCTAACAAAGTTACTACCCAAGATTTTTTTTTGAGGAACTGTGGAACTTTTTAATAACTCCAGTTTACAGCTAATGAAGTTATTAAAGTTATTAATTAAAAGAAACATCAATAATATGGGGCAATTGAAAACTAAGATTCATGTCTTAGTACTATTAGTGACTCATTGAAAAGGGCACCTTATTTATAGCTTCAATATGAAGGATTGTTACAAAATGCTGAGAACCACAAGAAACTACTAACTACAAAGTGAGAAAAGAAAACAGCTTGCAGAGAGAAAAACATGATGTCACAGAGGAACTCATTTCAGAAGATTCTTTAGAAACTGATAGTAATGAAACAGTTGAATTAGCTTATAGGCCTGAAGAATCAGTTGGACATACAAACAAAAGTAATAATGAATAAGGGGCATACTCATCATCAAAAAATGGAACTAGGAAGGAGAAAATGAAAGGGTGATAGCCTTTAGAGACTTAAAGTCCCTTGAAATCACAAGGTATGGTACCAAAATATTATACTTGTCAAATGTTGTTTTAAAACAAGAACACTATGATATTTTGAATCTTAGTATTAACTTTATACATAGTTATAGACTGATTTAGCAGAAACAGTAATACAGTAAGTTATTTACTCATAAAATAAACTAAAAGATGTAACCGGTCCTAATGTTGCTATTAGAAAACCGTCTTTGTATAATCCAAGCTTGAATTATAGTATAAGAATTTTGGAAGAAACGTGAGAATGACATTTAAAATGATTTAAGACATAAGTATGTATTTAAATACTATAATATGTCACAAAAAGATATCAAAGTGTTTAATGACATGAGGAACAAAAGCTTACGATTTATGCAAGCTGACAAAGGTGGGGGATTAGTAATAATAAATTAATAAAATTATAAAGAAGCAATGTTGGAAAATGTTCAAGAATATTTAGAAGTTGAATTGTAGAAAATTTCCAAAAGTTACAGAACAATTCAGTTTGTTATATGCGTTATTAATGGAAAGCGCATATTAATGGAAAGTTACTTATCTCACAGGGTATATGACTTTATGGCTATTGAATTTCCTAAACTTGGTGTGATATTTGAATACCAAAAGTGCATGTTAAATAGTCACAATCCACCATTTTAGAGCAATAGTTTCTGCTCCTAATAATGTTTGGGATGGCATAGCTGTATATTTAGTTTATTTAATCCACTAGTTCAGAACATTAAGACCTATTCGAAAGATTCATGGGACTTGTTAGACAAGTTGATTGTTTAACATTAACTGTAACTATACAAAGAATAATTTAAACATTATTTCAGTGGATGTAAACTCTTTGTTTACATGTATACCTCATGACAAAGGAATAGAAGCTTTAAGATGTTATTTAACAAAGTATACAGACTTCTCCATAGACAAAATGTATGTTTGTTGTACATTAATGGAAGTGATTTTAGAGAACAATTACTTTATTTTTGACAAACGTTATGCAAGGAGTAGCCATGGGTACTAGTGTAGCACCATCATACGCAAATCTAGTTATGGCATGGTGGGAATTGGAAACCTTAGTGAAAGTTCCTTTAATTGGGCGGATCATAATGTACAAGCATTTTATAGATGATATTATTTTTGTAGTAGACCTAGACCAAAGGAAAGTGGAGAAATTTGTTAAAGATTTAAATGAGGCTTGAGATTTTTTTTTTTAATTCAAACTCAGTGGAGTAGGAACACACATTAATTTTTTGGATGTTAATATAGAGTGGTACTTGGAAAGCAAAGAATTTAATGGTAGGATTTATAGAAAAACTTTTTTGAACAATTATTTACATTTTAAAAGTAATCATCCTAAATTTATGAAACAGAGCATACCCAGAGGCTAGTTCATTCCTACATCAAGAATGACTACAAAAGATCTTGATTTCAGTTCTAGAGATGTTTAAAGGTAGAGGTCATAATGAAAAATACTGTATAAAACTGCCTTAGAAGTTTATGATGAAGTCTTCTTTATACAAATCAGTTTTAAAAAGTGGAATTCCAAATAAAGTTGAGCAACAAGAAAATAAAAACTTTAAACCTAGTTTAAAAACAGACACGTCAGTAGATTCAGAGGTTATAAAAAAATGTAATTAAAAATAATTGAAAAATACTACAAGGTAATCAAGATTTATGGAAGGCACTTGAAAATTATCCCGTATTTGTATAGTATAAGACAAGAAATTTCAAGAGCATGTTAGGAAAACACAGGACAGTGGATCCATCTATGACAACCAAATAAGAAGCACGGAATGTACCCTGTGGTTTATGTAATATATGTAGGTTTATTTATAACACTACCTATATACAGTTAGATAGTTTGAATGAACACTACTGTTTAGTTAAAGGGAAGGTACAGTTATAAAACAGAAGGTTTAATACATATTGCTTTATGTTCAAGATGCAATAGTTTATATATAGGAATGACTACAAGGAGTTTGGAAAAAAGAATAAAAGAAAACCTGTATAGCATAAGAACTAAAGATTAAAATAATGCTCTAGTTTGTATTTTCAGTACTACAGCAAGTTCCACCAGACATAAGGGGTGGAAATTATAAAAAAAAAAATAGAAGCAGTGGAAACTAGATGGCAAATAAAAATGTGTCCCAACCAAAAGTCTGGGTTGAATGAAAGTAAAAATGTACAGTGTTTTTTAAAACAAAGAAGGATAAAAACATTAATCACATATTTTTATGTAATTTTATAAACTGCATTTTTATAAATTGTGATATAGGCTACAATTAAATGTGTAATTGTTTAATTGATGACAAGTAGTTTGCGGTATATAAAGCCTATGAAGTGTTTTAGAAAATGTAATAAAGTTGGTGGACGCTAAAGTATTTTTTGTTTATTCAGACCAGGAGCCAGTGTGGTTTTTATTAATTTGCCTTAGAATATTCAGAAATATTGCTAAAAGCCATATAACCAGATTCTTCAATCTATGGTTTTGAGAATTGCACTCTAGGGCTGCACTCACTTTTAGCAGAGGAAGGAATTTAAGCAATATTTTATTTTGTAATTTATTTTAGTTTTCCTGGTATTGCTCCTTCTACCTCTCTGGGTCTTTTAGGGACCTTTCCATGTGGACATTGTTGTACATGTGGCTATATTGTTAGGACATTTCCCCATATTAATGGGGTTCCTTTTCACACCTTTGATTTTGATTAATAATTTATGCTTTACAGTGCCCTTGTGGCTTGTCTTATAGTGGGGAAAGTAAAATTAAATTTAAAATAAGATTTAAGAGCATGTCAAAAATGAGAAATAAAAAAAAACTAGAAAAAAAAAGAAAGCCTTATTGCACAACAATTTGTACAGTTTCATGGATCAGATCCTAGTGGTTTAAAGACAATCATTTTAGAGCATGAGTTAATTAATGTTTGTTTAGAAAGTGTATGTAAAGTGAAGTTAATATATAAGGAAGCTATTTTTATTCTTAAATATAATACTTTATGTCCCTCAGGTCTTAATTTGGATTGTAATTGGAGATTGCTAATCTAATTTATATACTTTTTTACTGAATAAGTGTTTATTGATGGATATATTTCAGTATATCCATCTGTATGTGGTTTAGTACTCCAAGAAAGCTGTTTTTAGCCAAGGTGCTAGAGTAAATAAAGTGTTATTTATTTAGAGGTTCCTAGTCATGGTTGTTTTCACTTTAGGAATGAAGACTGATCATTGTCTGAATTGTAGCTGTAGAGTTGCAGGAGCAGTCTATGCCTTCTGAAGCATCTAAACCATAACTGCCCCTCCCAGTAAAACAGGTACACTGCTGAATACTGAAGAATGCAACATTGATAGGTAAAAGCTACGTGATCCAGTAACGTTGCAGCTTGGTGACAGAATGACCAGCAGATTAAGACAGACTGTCTAGTCTACAAGGTAGCCAAAATCCAAAGCTGCTACTTTTTCTACGTAAGTTAACCACATTGACTATATAACCACATTGACTATATTTAAAGTATGACTTTTTTCCAGAAAACACTATAATATTTAGTAATCCTAAAGAAAAAATGTTTTAAGTAAAATACAGGCTTATATACAGTAATACTAGGAAACTGAATCCCACAGGCAAAGCTGCTTTTAAACATACTAGTAACTATTCTATTTAGAGGGAACTTAGCAAAATCTTTTTATTTTTTTTTCGGATAGCTCAGTTTAGAGTTTGAAATTAAAGTTTATGTTGATAAAAAGGTAAAGCGCTTTTAGAAGTAATATCATGAGAAAACCGCTTAATCTTCAGGTTAAACAGCTAACAATAAGTTAATTTAAACATACACTGAGAATTCCGAGAAACAAATTTTAGATCGTTTCCAGTACAGAAAAGTAACAAAAGAGGACCCTGGGAACTACCGCCCCATTAGCCTGATGAGCCTGGTCTGCAGATCCATGGAGCGTATCATCATGGAACTTATAAACAAAGACATTAGTAATCTCCAAACTCTGGACCCCACCCAGTTCGGGTTTGTAAAAGGCAGATCACGTCTCCTAAACCTGATGGACTTCTTTGAAGCAGTCACCAAAGCCGTAGACAATGGTAAGGTGGTTCACACAGCCTATCTAGATCTTGCCAAGGCTTTCGACACCATCCCCCACTCTGGAATTATAGATAAACTCACTAAACTAGGTATAAATTCCTATGTCACAAGGTGGGTTGCCAACTGGCTCACTGACAGAACCCACACTGTGAAAGTAGCAGACTACAAATCTGACTTCAGACCAGTGACAATTGGTGTACCACAAGGTTCAGTCCTGGGTCCTCTCCTGTTTGGTATCTACTTCTCTGAAGTACAGACTAACACAGAAGGTCTTTGGCTAATGAAGTTCGCAGATGACTGCAAACTAGGAGCCATAATCGAAACTCCTAACGATGTGGACATCCTACAAAAGGGCCTCACTTAGACAGATGCATGGTGTCAAAGCCATGGCCTCAAGCTCAATGCCAAAAAGTGCATCGTCATCCCCTTTGGTAAAAACTCTGTACCCATGAACTACAAGATAGGCGGGACACCGAAAATGTGATGAGACCTTGGGACACAGGTGGACAGTAGTCTCTCCTTTGATAATCACATCGCCACAGTAGTCAGGAAATCCTTCTGCATGGCACACCTCATCACAAAAGGTTTCTCATCCAGAAAAAAAGAGGTCATTGTTCCCCTCTACTCATCACTCATTAGACCCATTATAGAGTACAACACCCCTTTTGGTATGTACATCACAAGACATCTACAACAGCAGGAAAGGCCGCAGAAATACATCACAAAGAGATTACCAGCCTCAAACAGATGCCCTACGCAGACGGTCTCAAAAAACTCCAGCTTTACTCGGTCACATATCGCCTACTCAGAGGCGATCTCTGCCTAACATACAAAGCTATGTCAAACATAGAGCTGTTGGACATGCTCCACTTAAAGAAATCCCAATCCCTCTGAGCTACATGCTCTAGGGACCTAAACCTTGTCATCAAAATAAACAGAACATGCTGGAGGGATACACTCCTGCCCCAGTGACTTCCCATACTCTGGAATAAACTACCTATCTATAGCAAACAAATCTCCTCATTAGCACTCTTCAAGAAAAATCTTGATGATTGGATGGGAAATAGGAAATTCACCCCAGGGCTCACCTCTGTGGCTCTGCTCGACAGTGGCACAGGAAAATAATTTTCTTGGGTGGCAAAAGCCAGGGTACCTTTTTGGCTGGGCTTGTATAGGCCCCAGGGCCGATAGCCTAGCACCTACCTATGAATAATTTACACTCCTGTAGTCATTTGCATACTTTCACTGATTTATTTTCCTGGTTTTCCTTTCTGCAATATGCTTTTTATTTTTTTTTTAACTTCAAAAGTAGTAGAAATAGTTTGCCCTTTATTCATTTATTGCAGCCAGTAATTCAGTTTTGCACAAGTTTATTGTTTCATTTAAACTTGTTAATTAAACTGACTTATGCACAACAATAACCAGTCTAGTAGGACACTTCAAAGGGTAATTGTGGTTTAATTTAAGCCACTTTAATAAAGGAGCATTATTTAGAATCTTCAAACTGCTGGAGTTAAGTACTTGAATAATCACGGTGAAAATGAATGTGTCCCATTTTATTCAGGTCTACCCCTTGGCCAGACACATTTATAATTTCTTCCTTGTCCAAGAAGTTACATCTGTCACTGCTATAGATCTGCTGTCAGGCTAATTTTATTATTTACCAAAGATTTATGAGCTTATTATGTTTTTCTTAACATTTTCAATTCTACACCAGAGAGAGCTGTGAAACTCTCTGCTAGAAAAGTTGCCACGTCATCTTTCTCTGTAATGTCTGGTAGACCATAAAAAATGTTATTTCACTATGTACAGATCTTGGGGTCATCTAGCAGTTTTATTTTTTCTTCTGTATTTCAATAAGCTATCCTAACATGTCATTACAGCTGAACGTTCTAAATATTTAACCTGTGCTATGGTTTTGGCTAGGGTAGATTTAATATATAGACATCAGAGCTGTGAGTTTTGCTGAAAAGATGGCAGCAGTTTCATGTATGTTTTTATAATCATTAATATAATTTAACTTAACATTCCTATCTATATCACTTTTTCCATTGCTGAATGCCCTTCATTTTAGTTTAAATGACATCCATGCTCATTGATTGACAGACGTCTAAGCTCTTTAAAGTAGTGATGCACCTTAAATTGCAGCCCTTGTGACTAGAGTGGGTGTTTGGCTAGGCTCACTATTGGGGTAAGAGTCATTTAGGCTCTGATCTTCTTTAGGCATGACCTAAATACATTTTGCATGGGTGCCAGTTTCTTTGACAGTATTCTAAAAACCTGTAATGGAAGCGTAGCATCATGGTAAAAAAAAAAACACTGAGAAATAACAGCTGTTGATATGCATTCAAATGTCTACAAGTCTGAGTCTGGATGCTGATAAATATGATAATTCACTTACAAAAGTATAGCTTTGTTGCTTATTTTTTGTAAAGTACTTTTCATCAAACCTTTGCAATGGCAAAAATTCTATACTATTTAATGTACATTCAAATACCCATAATGTTTTGCATAACATTTTATGGAAATTCTTTTATGGTGCAGTGTAGAAATATTTATTTGGGCTCAAAGGGGTTAAATTCTGTTCATTTATGACTGCAACGCTCTAAATTTGGCACTAAGTAAATAACACCTGTTTTAAGCTTCAGTGAGAAAATATCCCACAGGGATAGCTGTTTGTTTCAGCAAGTATAGCATACATCATTTTATCTCTGAATGAATTTTATGGATAAAGAAAATATTAAATTTAACAGTGTAAAATGTACAGTATATATTATACACATCTTGTGCAACAAACAAGGATTATATAACGTGCATCTGAAATCACACAACTTTGCCTAGAGAGTTGACTAGAGACATCCTCCCACTTGTTCCTGTCTTTTTTATCCAGAGTATTCATATTTACCAAAAGTCCAAGAACATTTTTCAAAGAATGCCAGAAGCATCTCTACAGGGGGAAATAATTTCCTTACAGCAATAACAATGTGTACTGTAGTATTCAGCCAGTGTTATGTAATGAATGGTTAAGGAAATAGTCCTATGTATATTTATCACTTGCAAACATTAAAAAAATAATAAAACAACTCTTAAATTATTTTTTCTTTAACTACCTAGTGCAAACATTATCTCAATCTTCAGAAAAGGTTGCACAGCAATGCCTTAGAATCCATTAGGATGTTTCAGCTGCAACATCTGCCAGCTCGGAAACATAATGCCAAACTGTGACAGCAGTAATACAGAAACCTAAAATCGAGACAAAAAGAACTTCAATGCAGTGACTATAACTTCTACTGTTGGAAGCAATGAAGAAAATCTTGCAAATAAAAACAGTAACCCTAGAGAGGTCATTGTGCTTATCACATGAAACCCAATAACACCAATACATAAATAAATAAATAAAGGGGGTTCACTTGAGTGAGATACATATTTCCAAGCAGAACAAAAGTTTGTATGTTATGGCCTGTACAGAACATTTGTTGAAGAGAGAGTGGCTTAAAGACTTGATCCTGTGACCGTGTAATTGTCCATTTTTGGGCATATATCAGTAAGAGAAAGAAACCTGTACTTCAGCCTTATTATACTGGCATGCCTCTTCAATGCAATCACAAATAAAGGAGATTCTCATGTAGCAAAAAATAATACTCCTTAAAAGACATTTCATATTTGCTTTTTGTGACTTTCCTATACAAGAGTATGCAGCACATAGATAAAATGAGTTACTAAAGAAACTCTTAAAGCAAAACAACACAATGTGTTGTTAAATGATGTAAAATATGATGGTGTAGTAAAACCTTTCACTGCTTGCTTATCTGAATGTATTTGTTCCTGCAGGATAGTATAAACTTTATGAACCCCAGAAAAGGACTAAACATAATGTACAGTTCAGGAATATAGTGGCTGAGTGTAGGAAGGGTCATGACAGAGCTGTATTAAGGGTAAGCAGTTCCCTCAGATGCAACCTGTTTGAATAGTAATATAAGCACTGTAGAAGAGGTTCCAGTTCAAGCAGTGTATGCAGACATTTAAGCAGCCATAATAGTGATCATGGCTGTTTAAATAACTGTTGATGTGTGTCCTGTGAAGGGTGCACAATCAGCAGGCAGCATGTAAAGCTGTTTCAACTGTTCCTGACTTTGAAGTCTGAAGCAGTATGATGTCCAATACTAATTAAATACTTGCAAGTCAAGAGCTGAGTGACAACTCCAGCATTGTTGCTGATCACTCACTTGTGTGCGCATATCTGTGTATGCTATAGCAAAGTCCTAGTGTGTATATATATACATATTAGCTCTTTGCCTGTAGAGCATTTTTTATTGGTCCTCAACTTTAGAGGATGTCATTTTTTGGCAAGGAGGAACCACCACAAGAGTTATGCTAGGAGCATCAAATGAAAAAGCAATAACTCTATGACATTATGAAACCGCTGACAGGCAGTAAACATCGTGAAAGTATGAAAGGGAGACTTCAGTTCTTTAATCATTTAATTTGCTACTGCCATTTGCATAAGAAATGTCTGTCTGATGAGACATCATAGTTTTGATGGAAAATAGTCCTATGTATATTTATCACTTGCAAACATTTGCAATGGCAAAAATTCTATACTATGATACAGTCATGGTGACACTTTCTTATTGCTTTAATAAAATGTCTCATATTGATTCAAGAAAATTTATATTTTTATTTCACTTGTATGCTTATAATCATATACTCCTTAGATCCAAGTGAGTAATGATATTCACGATGTATAAAGACATTTGATCTTACATTTATTGAACTTGTATACTAAAACAAGAAACACAAATATGTTGAGTTAAACCCTTTGCTATACCTAAAACAATGGCTCTTCATAACCTTCTGTGCAAGATGATCCTTATGTGTAAAGAGCTGCCTCCTATTTCCACAGTGACTTGTAGTGTATGAGGACTAGTTAGCTGATTTTTTGGGATTTTGATGCTATTACAGTGGGCCTCTTCAGGTAATGTATCCAAATCCTCTGCCTCACCTATTCTGTCTTTGATCCAGTTAAGTCTTATTATTGGCACAGTGAATAAAATAACACCTTTATTTCAGTATATGTTAACTTATAGCTAAACAATTGATAATGTAGACAAATTACTTTGTTAGTAAGCAATTTTTTTGCAAACTAAAGGTAGCATTATCAGCTTTAAGGATGATATGCTGTAAACAAATTCTAAGAATGCAGTCTTTCAGTTTCAACATTTCGTTTTTATCTTCACATTGTACTAAGGAAAAAAAACTGTTACTGTATAGCTATGTAAAAGATAACAGAGAAATTTACAATAAGTGTTGTATTCTCATATACTCAGTCACTATCTTCCGTCGTAGAGTAGAAACTGTGGTCACTACATCTGACCTCAATATTGCAGAAGTTCTGCTGCGAGGCCCTACACCTACAAGTTTAGTCATTCTTGTCCTTCTTTAATGTGAGCATATTTATCATAGAGAACCTGTCCCTCCCCTCTCTCTCCACTCCTCTCCACCTTTATCTCCTGTCCCCCCTAAAACATCCTCAAATATCTCCAGCCTCAAACACCTCTCCATCTCTGCAATGAACATCCAAAGCCTAAACAACAAAATGTCCAAACTTCACACATGGTTGGGCCAACACAAGCCTCACATCCTGGCCCTATCGGAAACCTGGCTAAAACCTCATATCAATTCCTCTGAATTTTTCCCACCTCAATACAATATCTATAGGTCTGATAAAACACCCAAAAAAAGGCAGTGGGGTGGTTGTCTTGTACTCTGTTTCACTGATGCTAACACCTATAGCCATTACCCTGCCTAATTTCTCCCCTGCTGAACTACTGCTCCTAGACTGCCACATCAATAACAGCAGTTAGCATAAAATTAAAAATACTTTAATAAACGGGAGATAACTGCTTTCACACAATAATGCTTCATCACTATGCATGGTGCAGTGGTGAAGCAGTAACATTGTCACCTCACAGCAAGAGGTTTTCCGATTCTATTCTTGGCTTGGGTGCCTTCTGTGCAGAGTCTGCATGTCCTCCCTGCATTCATGTTGGTTTCCTCTGGGTGCTCCAGCTTTCTCCCACATTAAAAAGGTATGCGTCTGGAGTGTTTCTCCTCAGGCCTCTGCTAAAAATTGGCTTTGTTCTTCGTTGGACATTCCCAGTAAACAAATGATAAAATAAAAAAAAAAATCAGATCATCTAAAAAAATGAACAGTTCTAAGTGTTTAAAACATAATATAACCAATCATAGTACAAAATACATCAGAACTTAGTGACGTAAAGGCATAGCTTTCAAAGCTGGTTTTAAAGATACATGACCATTCAGGCCATGACTTTTATCAGCCTCCAAACAAGCTATTCATTTCAGATCAACCAACTCAGTTTTATTCAAGAGATCACCACCCCTCTTCTTAACAGGAATGGTTTACAAAACTGTGAAAGCAAAAGCGTGACCAGTGTTCATCTTAATATGTTTATACAAAGATTAAAATAATTTTTATTGCTGATGTCTCTAAGGTGTTGTAAAACACGATCTTTCAATAGTCTATTAGATTTGCCGATGTAGAATGCTTCACATGACCTGCAATTAGCTACATACACCAAATTCCTTGTTTTACAGTCAGCATAGAAATTAACTTTGAAAACTTTGAAGCATAAGGAGTACAAAAACATTATCACAGGACATCAAAGGACTAATCAGTTTCTTATGAGGGCCATAGCACAATTGTATCTTATAGAGAAGTTGTTTTTTAAAGATAAAACTTGGTTTATCTCCCACTAATTGCCTCACCTTACTCTCAGAAATGAGACTCAGCCATTTATTTTTAGTAGATCTGATGAAGCACAATTGCGCAAAAGCACTTATCTCCTGTTTGTTTTTTGTTTATTAAAGTATTTTTAGTTTTATGCTAACTGCTATGTTGGTCCGGTTGTATTTCTTTTGTTGTTTGATATTATTAGTGAAACCAGACCAACCTTTGGTTGCCAGCTTTTCTTTTTTACTTACTAAAAT